>NW_013665688.1:575671-577050 GCF_000517525.1 Limulus polyphemus
GCAAGCCAAATTTTAAGAATTTGTAACAGTTATACGTTTTTAACAACCCAACTTCATTAAAAAAACAAGTAGGGATAGTTGCAAACCAAATTTTAAGACTTTGTAGCAGTGCTACGTTTTTGACAATCCAGCTCCATTAAAAAAACAAGTAGGGATTGTTGCAAGCCAAAGTTGAAAGACTTTGTAGCAGTGCTACGTTTTTAACAACCCAGCTTCATTTGAAAAACAAGAAGGAATCGTTGAAATTAAAGTTTAAAGACTTTGTAGCAGTGCTACGTTTTTAACAATCCAGCTCCATTAAAAAAACAAGAAGGAATCGTTGAAATTAAAGTTTAAAGACTTTGTAGCAGTGCTACGTTTTTAACAACCCAGCTTCATTTGAAAGAATCGTTGAAATTAAAGTTTAAAGACTTTGTAGCAGTGCTACGTTTTTAACAACCCAGCTTCATTTGAAAGAATCGTTGAAATTAAAGTTTAAAGACTTTGTAGCAGTGCTACGTTTTTAACAGAGAAAATCCTTTGAATTGCCTTCTAACTCTACTTGGGGCTGAACAAAGAATATGTATATATTTTATATCGCTACTTGCATCTGTTTTCCGTCCATATGTCGATTACTTATTTTGGATCGATCGGATTCGTCTAAACATAGTAGGTATAGAAGTCACGAGCTGCTTGTTGCTGCTCGATGAAAGATCACTATATGCATATAAAGTCATAGTCATTATATACATATATGAAATTCTACAGGCCATGGTTTATGTAACTTTTTTTGCAGATTTTCTGTCGAAATGGGTCTGATATGTAAAACACATTATTTTTAGGATATACACATTTACCAAACATTACTGTAACATGTTAAGTACTCGTCGTTTAAGTTTTTGTCTCGATTAATCTTAGATCGATGATTCTTTATTTGGAAAAGCACCTAATCTGCCACAAACATGAAAATATTTTACCCACGAGCTTCTTTAATAGACCTGGAATAACGTGTTTAATTTTTTGTAGTACTCTAAGTTGTCTGTTGTGTTTCTTAGCTGTTTGGTACATGGGCTAGTGAAAATCACATATTACCAAAAACAAAACTTCGTCTTTAGTCATAATGTTATTGAGTATTTAACAGAAAACCGTATTATTTTTAAGGAAATAATTTGAGTTTTTCATCAACGTAAAATGACTTAACTTTGAAACAGATAAAATATTAAAAAATCGAATAAACGTTTAAAATTAAAAAGAGAAAAGAAACTATATTAGTTCATATTTGGATGTACGTAAAAATTCATACTTTGAATATGCCTTGGATTTGAAAATATATACACATGTGTATGAGTATCATTCGTGTATTTAAAATATTCATACATTGAGTGTATATAACACTGCAT
>NW_013665688.1:577860-603639 GCF_000517525.1 Limulus polyphemus
AGTAATAAATATCTCAGGGCAAAAAATGTGGAACTTGAAATTACGAAATGATAATATTTAAATCATGGTATAATATTTCACTAGTTACCTACGTGTTAGAAGTAACAACAGTTTGTATTTCAGTAGTATGGAAGGAATATAAAATGAAAACAAAGAATACGCCTTAATTCACAATATGAAGGTGAAAATACAACCAGTTAATAGAGGACGGTAGATCTAGAACGTGTACGTTTTAATCCCTATACGTTAAGGTCAACAAAATCTATTAACTAATGGAATATAAGTAAACTGAGACGTGAATAATGTCTCTTGTAGCAATGTTCTGAAACGCCTTGATTGTAATTATGTCAAGGCAGAGTTTACTTTAAAGTTGCTGTTTAAATGCCAAAAGCTGGCGAAGAATTGGAAACCAATAGGCCTTAATTTTTCCATTTCGGATCCAAAATAAAAGATGTGTGAAAACAGAATTTCAGATACATCTTTTGTCTCCTACAAGTCACTGCCGAGAAGATCTTTCGTTCAATACCATAATTTTTGGTTGGCTGGAAAATGAGAGACAAATTAAAGGGAATATAGATAAAAATATCTCCAGTTTACATGATATTTATTTCTATCATAAATTTTAGGCCTATTGGTGTCTAAAGCAAAGTTTACTTTGTCGTTGTTGTTAACGAGTTATTTGATGACTTACCCGATTGATCTTTATAATTCAGCTGATATTTCATCTTACTTATTCCAGACGAATGACGGGTTGCAAAACACAATAAGTATGACATCAGAAAAATGGAAATTATTCATTTTTATCGACCTTCTTTATTTCTTCCAAACACTGTAACCAATACGTAATATAACTAGCTAATGGTGTGAGTTAGGCAAATGTAGAACTTCAGGAAGACGAAGAATCAGTTGGAAAGGTTCAAGGCAGTATTGAGGGGTGGATCTTGTTCATTCAAATTTGGCTTCTTAATTATTTTACTGTATAAAATCTGGAAAACTAAAGTTTTAAATTACGTTATGTCTTGCTGAAACATGAACTAAAACGAACGTACCACTGATTTTGATAAAACATAAATAAAATATAAAGATTGCAATATATTTGACTATGCATAACAACTTAAAGAAAAACAATTAATTTTTTAGAACTCCCTGAAGTTAGATCCTTTACTTCAACTCCTTCGAATCAAAATTGGCAAGCAAATAGTTACATCTTTCCCAGCCCCCCAGTGGCACAGCGGTATGTCTGCGGATTTAGAACGCTCGAATCCGGGTTTCGATACCCGCGGTGGGCAGAGCACAGATAGCCCATCGTGTAGCTTTGTACTTAATTACGAACAAACAATACTTCTTTCCATGTTTGCCTGTTTTTATATTCCGTAAGTTTTCTTTACCTCTTAAAAACTGTAAACAAAAATATACATCAAATATTTTATTAGGTTTTTATTTCACCATTTTGATTTGTTTCGTAGTAAAGAGAGCTAAAGTTAATGATCTGGTTTCATTATGACAGAAGTACTCAGTCGAAAGCCCTTTTTTTATTGTAAGCCTACTCAGGACGTCAGTGACGTACATGTTTTGCGTTATTTTCTATGATTCACTGTGGTTTATAAGTTAAGGCTATTAAACAGACAGTAACATCTTATACAAGTAACAAATGCAAATTTTTTTAACTATAGCAAACAACTCTGTATTCTTTATTTGAAGAATTAAAACAAAACTACAAGTTTAATGTTATTAATTTTTTACTGTTTTGTAACAAAATTCACAGTCAGGAAATATTTCTATTGTGTTGTATTGTATGTGTTACACAAATATCATAAGTAATCTGATTTGTGATTACAGATGAAATTACTTTTTTTTTTTTACTGCGAAGTACTTACTTAAATATGACGTCCGATTATTTGTCTGTGTTTCTTTGTGCACGTTGTTAATGTATAAAACGAACTCTGATCAGCAATTTTTTTTAATCGTAGTAGAGTACTCATATTTTCGTTCCATATTTCTAATGGTAGGACTATTTTAGCTTGTGTAACTGATATAATTTTATCTAATCACTGTATGATTTCTAGCCCCAAAAATCTAGAAACAATAGTTTGTGTGATAGCTTATAGTGCAAGCTTTCACGTGTCAAGTAACAAGAAAGTTAGTTTTCAATTATTTTTTGCTCGTTTATAAGCGGATTAATATCGTATACATATGGAAGCTGTCACTGAAATAGGCAGATACTTTTGATAAATTTAACAAATATAGCAATGAGGGGAATTACTCTTTATCCTTTTTTATAATATATTACCAATCAGTTTATGTATATGCAGCAACGCAAAGTCGACTTGGTACAGTACGTTTCGGGATGTGGTCGTCCTAATAAAATTTATTATTGTCTAAGTTACATGATTAAAGGAGTATAAATAACAAGAGAATCATGTTTCATAATATGGGTTCATTTTAAAAAGTTTATAAAAATTTTAAACAAACGTTGCCTTATAAACTTTAAAAATACATTTTGACTCATGCATTGCCAATCTAATGAGCGATGCCATCTTAATCCAGAATATGGCACGACCTGCAATTTTGTAAGTTTTATATTGCATATCTGCTATTGTACACAAAACAAGTAAAATATAATTAGAATGTTTAGTGCTATAACCTTAAACAAGGCAAACATGACTGTTATAAAATAACGTAAGTTACATTTTTATGTGAATAAGGTATTTGACGATCCTCACTGTGACCTGGAATTTAAATGATTGATTATTGGACCCATGTTTATAATTGGACATTTCAAGAGATGGCTATACATTCTTACAGTTGATAACATGATATTTTACTTCAATACAGCGTATAGTCAATACAGACAGAGAGAACAGTCTGGCACTTATGTTGCATGTTTGAAATCAGAGTTTGGTGTGGACATGGGGCGTCTTTGACGATTCCTTCAAAATAATTGTTTCCAGAAACCTTTAGAGTATGTATGCGTGAGTATCATATATATATACTCGACGAGACTGAGGTATTGCGAAAATAAGTCACTCCATTCTGTCAATCCCATATTCTTCGGGAAACGTGTCTACCAGCTTAGCGAGAGTTTTCATCAAATACGCTGGAGTTTATACAATGAGTCGGTATCCAGATGTGGTTGCGAATATCTGATTAAGTCACGAAGCATGTAGCCTACGATTGTAGCTAGCCAGAATCAACAAATTGAGGTTATGTGTTTATGTTTTAGCCGATGCCATGTCCAAGTGTTCGAGCATCTGTACTATTATATATAAAGCTGTACATAGCATTAGCCAAATAACCAATCACTTGCGATTCAGATAACACGATACATATAGCTAATCTGTATAATACAGAACTGGAGGATGTAATTTTCATCATTTCATAACAGCATTGTTAGAAACGAATATAACTTTATGCCATTCATCTCATCAACTATTTAATTTTGTGACTCCTCTGACAAAAAGCGTTAGTTTAATAGAGGTCATACCCTGCATTATAATTTCAAACTTTGAACTGTAAAGTTTAGAAAAACCCAACCGTTATCGTTACGGGGTAGAATATGATTCAAAAATTCCCTTTAAATATATAAGTACACTTTGACATTGATATATTTTTCTGCATAGTAACAATACTGATGTTAAGAATGTGGCTTTATTTTATAAATATTCCGTTCTATGTGGCTACACGATGTAGTTAGCTGCTAAATTACATCCTACTTCAAAGTACACCCATGTTGTTGTTTTCTTACATACTTGAGGCATATTTCTCTGCATGATAAACCCTCTTGCTCCTTCCTCAAATAACCAATCTACATTATAATTCAGAATGTGGCCCTCTTATTTATTTTAAATATGTTACATTCTACTTCAGGATATGATACTTTTTGTTTGTTTCTCAAATATACATGTTGCACTTTACTTTCTGACAGGTTCCTTTGAAATTTCTTAAATAACTAGTTTACATTATCATTAAGGATACGATCCTCTTTATTTCTTTTTAAAATAACTAGGTTACTCTATACACCAGATATGGTCGTCTTGATCCTTTTTGAAATAGCTAAATTACACTCCATGCTTCAGAATAATATCCTCTTGTTTCCTTCTCAAATGGCTGTCGTATACACTGCTTCTAGTGCAGAGTACAGTTTTGCTCTTTACCTGAGACACAAAAAATACTACCATGTTCTTAAGTAGAGTGTAACTCAGCTATTTGATAGAAAAGAGAGTAAGAGGACCATATCCTTACGTATAATGTAAGGGGGCTATTTAAGAAGACAGAAAAGGGACAACGTGTTGACTTTCAGTGTAGTGGAATTATTAACTAGGCAAAACAAGAAGGTCACATCCTGAATTTGAACGTAGTGTACTTATTAGAAAAAGAAAGATGTCCGTATTCTGAAGCAGACTGTAACGTAACTGTCTGCGACAGGTACAAGAAGACAACATCCTTAAATAGACTGTAAGCTACAACTATATGAAAAATAGACAAAATGGCTATAATTTGAAGCAGAATTTTACTTAGCTTTTTGAAAAAACTAAAGAACTATATTTTAATGGATAGTTTTACGAACCTATTTGTGAAGGGAAAAAAAGAGCACAGAAAATGTTAAGTATAAGGAACTATCCGAGAGAAAGGAAAAATACAACATCCTGGAGTAGAATGTAAGTTAGCTAATTGAGAAAGAAGGCTATATTCTAAATTGTAATGTAACATAGATATTCGAGAAAGAAACAAAAGAAAAACTTCCTCGAGTAATTATGGAAAACAAAAATAATCGTATCCCGAAGTAGAGTGTAATCTACCTATTTCAGAAAGAAGCAAAGAGGACAATATTTAAGATATAGTTCTTCTTTTTTAATTGCTAGATTAAACTCTACGTCAGAATGTGATCCTCTTACTTCTGCCTCAATTCACCGTTAGTTTTTTTTTTGTTTTTTATTCAAATGGCTAGGTTATGCTTTACCTCCGAATTTTGCTCATATTTATTTCTGAGATAGCTATATCACATTTAACTTCATAAAGTGATTCCCTTGTTTTATTATGTTTTAACTACATAGGTTACATTGTATTTAGAGTATAACTTTATTGCTTCTTGTTCTGATAGTTCGATTGCTCGTATTTAGATGTTAGTCTCTCATCTCTATGACAAATGACTAGGTTATCTTCTAAGTTAGAGTTAGATCTTCATTTTAAGACTTTTAGTATTCTATTACACGTTTATTGTTAGAATGATCATTCAATTTTTATCTGTCCTACATCCAATCAATAATTCAAGAACACTAGAAGTTTGTGCAACTTTCATTTCATATAATGAAATGAATATGTAACGTTTTTTTTCTTTTTTTTAGGCAGTGTCTTTTAGATGATGTAAATACATGTGTGAGCTTGTGCTTTTATAATAATGTAATTTTACTTTGTCAAAATGTATACGATTAGATATTTATGTTGTCTTAGAATTTGTTATCCAATTAATTTGGATTATCGCGTGAATGTAATCACAAATTTCAAAGAAGTTAATTTAGTTGTTTGTTTTAGACCAAAGCCACATTGGGCTATCTGCTGTGTCCATCGCGGGGAATAGAACCCCAAATTTTAGCGTTGTGAGTCTGTAGACTTACTGCTGTCCCATTGGAGGACAAGTTAGCTTAAACAATCATGTATATGTGTAATCGTATATTTGTAATAACTTCATTAAAAATTGGATACATATATAACGAAAGATCTGTAATACATTCACTCTGATGATATTATATGTAGCTGTAATACTTCAGGTATGATAAATTAAAATGTTTGACATTTCATTTTATATAGTCAAGTGTAGGTAGTTCATTTTATATAATGCAAAGACGGGTGTTTCAAGTAGGTTCACATAGACGATAATATGTATGGGTTAAGGTGATTAAGTTTGTAGGTTCAATCAGTGTAAGATTACGCGTAAATGTTATGATATAGAATGTTTGTGTATATTCTTAAGGATGCTTATAGCAAGTTACTTATTTAATAAGCGATACTGTAATCATGAAGTTAAAAATCTGTTATGTTTATGCTCGATTTCAGAATCATGATTTTAAAGATGAATGTAAATTTTAGTTCATGTGTTCAAATGATTTATTATAAACTATGCATGCTTTATCTACGTTCCATGTGATTTGGTCCTAATTAGACGTTTCTTTATTTTACAGGTACTCTACAAGGTATAATGTTGATGTGATATAAAACCCATCTGTAACGCAAATTATACAGAAATAAATGTTTATTAAAAACCACATTGGTACAAAAAAGAACATTTCTCATTACTTTCTTCAATTAGGAAAACACTCTTTCGAATTCACACTGGAGTTCTTAACAAACTTCCATTTCAAGTTAATTTGGAAGCCAAGTTGCCTGAAATAGAAAATCTTCCTGAAGTCAATTTTGCAGATCTGTCACCGCCACTTCAAGCTGATCTGAGAACCGAAGTGTCAATTCTTCCTAGTGCAGCTTTTATTAGCCTGTCTCCCAGGGCCTGAGGTTCTAGCCTGTGATCTTTAAAACTTCACAACCTAGGGTCTCAGGGAGTGGGGAACAGGGTTCATGTGTAAAAACGTCCTGAGCATTTGCATGTTCACATGAAACCAACTCATGGTTAAGTTTTCTCTAAATACATCATTCATATATCACTAGTAAATAATATACTGAAAATATAACGTTCACAATAAGCAGTCCAAAACATTAACAGATGGATCATGTTAATGAATTCAGAAAATGAATATTACCGATTTCAATACATACATACATATATAAGGTGTTTAGGAATCCAAGAGATTATTAACTTTTGAAAATGTATTTTCATATATTTTATGTTGTTGCTAAATATAATCGGTTTTAGATGTTACATTTCTGTTACTATTTATTTCTCGAATGGCTTATAGATAATAAATATCTTTAGATAATTAAGTTTTTATTTAAATATAATTCTAAGGCGAGTGCTTAACATTAAGTTGTAGACTCTAAGAGACTGGATCTGAAATTTGAAATCGTATGAGATTAACTAAAACTTAACGTTATGCTTTTCTAACATACAGTTTTATATATTACCTTCATAGTCTCTAAAAAATAAAAAAAAGTTGTAAAATAATTCAAAATCAACATTATTTCTTCAGTCAGTGTAAAGTGTAACACGCTGTGATCCGAACAAGGTACACGTTGTAGCAAGTTGTTTACTTGACGTGAAAGTTTGTACTTGATACACTCTTGTCAACAAGTCGTCTGTAACAGATCGCGATTAAATAAATGTTCACCCGTGATCTCGTCAACTATGCGTTCTAGTTTCTTATGTCCGTGTCTATACTAGTAATTTTCAAAACTATCTATAGCCGGTCTCAGTTATACTTTATTAGTCGTTTACGATATTAAATATTTCACATCTAATACCTATTATTTATTGTTTGATTGTTTCAATTTTTGCTCATATGCTTAATACAATCTTGTATTTATCGTTGATGGTAAGATTTGTCACTGCAGAGCGCACCTGGTTGTTCTGTTCCATGTCCAGAGACTATCAGAGCTCTCTGTAACTGTTAAACTATTTTTCAGTAAAGTCTCTAATAAGTATATTTGTAACTTTCTTTCTAATTTACACTTATGGAATTAAGATATGCTAATCCTTGTGTCCACGTGATTCTTCACTAGGTCTAAAAAAGTTCATATATATATATATACAAATAATAAAACGCTCTTATTTATTCGGTACGTTTCGTATTTATAATCTGTTTCAAAAGAAACGAAAATTTTGGTTATGCAGAATGGTATACATCTATAGCTGGCTCCTGTAATACAATCTTGAAGTTGAAATATATTCAAATTTTATAAAACACGCAATGCATGAATTGCTTCTACATTTTAGACAGTGTGGCTATACTAAATTACAATCATGTCTCAGTATAGATCAGAAAACATTTACATTTGGTATTAGCCCTATGTTTCCTACATTAAACAGACGAACATGGTTAGAAATTAGCTTCTAATTACAGTTGTGCTTTTGGATTTACCGTTAATTTTGGGTGTGTAATAAAGCTATTTAAATAGCATTCAGGTGGGCACAAAACTTGTGATTATTGTGCACGTGCCTTAAAACGTCATCGTTTACTTAAAATACTAAGAAATACAGCTTAGGATGTGACAAAAACAACAGTAGAACAAGCTAGAAAACAATAAGACCTTGTCAAGAAGTTATTATAGACTTCGGGCTTTTACAAAGAAACAAGTTTTGTAATATCTAAGTGATATTTGTCATTCCATTACTATGTTTGGAACAAAAAAAGGTATGTGATAAACAACTTATCCTCTGTAACATCTGTTCAATCACCTGTATATTATGCACTGTAGGATAGCTTACGATATTTATGATATAAGCACTACATTTTGAGCTTAAAGTTTACAAAATAGAATATTTATTGAAGAGATGAACTTATGAAAACACTTTTGGTTGCCAATGCATTTCTGAATTATTACGATAATAACATCATACGAAACTATAAACTCAAACAAACAATTTCGTATCTGGAAAAAAAGAGAGATACATAGAGAGAAACAGAACACATAATATTCTATTACCAACACACAAGTGTATTCTTAAAAGGGTTGTATAACACACATAATACACAATAATCATCACACCATGAACACACTTAAAAAAGGGTTGTTACTTCATTTATTGCCAGAGAAATCGTGTACATAATGTGAATTAAAAATACCTTATAAAACAGTAATAAATGTTTGTACTGCTCCTACATTATATCAAAGTAAAGATCCGCAAATGTATTTGGTTGCGAGTCAGTTTCATCAAATGACTCTTCTGTGTTGTTATTTTCAAACGGCTTACTTCAGTTCACTATATCTCCAACTATATATTTTTTAATTATATTCACATATTAGATATTCTTTAAATATCGACATGATAGATAATCTTCTTCCTCAGTTATATCGGTAGTTTCATCTACATTAATGAATGTTAAAAATTGCAACTATGTTTTCACTCATGGAATGCAAGCTTAGTTTGGGATTAGAATAATAAATCAAAAAGAATAGCACAGAGAAGATCATTGGTAGGCAGGCATCGATCGAGCTGAAATGTTCCATATTACTAACCGAAGTGTATCTCAACGATATCTAGAAGACGAAATAGCACGTTTCGAAAGAAATTAGTCCCTGACCTTCTTTAGACTGAGGAAGGTCTGATATATATTATATCTACTCAATCTCTAATGTCGTTCTAATTCTGCTGATGTGATCTTTGTTCAATCTTCGTGGTGATTGAGTACAGTTCTTGTCAATGTGCTTTTAGTTTTGCTTCTGTGTTTGTCGTTAAAAGTTGCTTGTTGATTTGGCTCGGTTCTTCTCACATTATTATTCCAGTATTGCTGACGTGATCTTTGCCAATTTTTGAGCTTCTAGATTTAGCTGAGCTGTTGTGGTATGATTTATCCCTGCTTGTGGTTTAACACCTGTTTAAGCTTTATTATTTTTTTCCGAAACTGAGCATGGTTTATAGTGTTAATGTGACTTCTTGGGTCCTGTTCAATGGTATGACATATCACGAGCAAGTCCTACTAAGTTGTGATGAGTTACTTGTATTGTTTATTTTTACGAACATTTCCTTTCTAATGGTAAGATGAAAATTTTATTAGAAATAAATAGAAACAAGTCAACAAAAACAACTTTTACAAGCAAATTGCAATAAAGACTGAAATACAAAATAAATAAATAGTTATAAACTTTTTTTTATTCTTTTCAGTTTAAACATGGTTCTCTGGTATAGAAACTAAAGCTTATAGTGATGCAATGGAAGGAAGAAAAATGTTGCTATCCATTCTATCATACAAGCATCTGTCAGATTTAATTTGTAGTTCTTTCACTAAACTCTTGAACACTTGAAGAATGGGGATTTGTCATTTTATAGTCGACATATCTGTAAATTTTGTTTTACTATTTACTATTTTCAACTTGTCAAACTGAACCCGATAAATTAAGAAACACGCGCATAAGTTTTTCTTCACTTCAGATACTGATATCTGAGCTCAGCAAAATTTTCCGATGAATAAACAAACATCCCACAAAGATCTTTCTGGTGGATGAAGTCTAGGATGATTGAAATGTGATAAGAGTGCTCAGAGTTTATAAATGGAAGCACAAGGTTTATGTAGTGTTAACCTTGACTTTTCAGTTCAGGTGAAGGGGTCAAACGTATATCGTATACACATAAACTTTAATCGAAGTACTTTTGTACAGTATTACTACTGTCCATACATAAAAACGTAAATTTAAGTACGTTTTTATAGTATTATTATTATTATACATGCACTTACATGTGCACCACACATACATGTAAAGAGTAGCATTATCAACATAAACACGCTGTATTTACATTCTTGAGTGAATAGGTTCTGAAATGTTGGGGTAGCATAAACTAGTTTGAACCAACAAAATGAGCGAGGAGGCAGGAGCAAGGTGTTTAGTTATTAAGCAATAACACTCCATCAGGTTGTCAAGAGATACCGTTGAGGCAGGTGGTCTCTTGCGTGAACAAGAAATCCAATTTAATTATTCTTTAGAGAATCCAAAGCAGTGGTTTTTAGGCACTATGTAGCTTGTATTGGGTGTATATTGAACTGCAGATAGATACAAAAATAGATTTAAGATTTGGGTCCCGAAAGACCCAGATTTTTCAAGACGCATCCATAAAGTTCATTAATTGTTGCGCAGCTTGCATTAAAACTTTCCCCACCTCCAAACCTGACGGATAACTTTGATATATCCACCATTTTTGATCTAAAATTTACACCCATCTATCGATTTATCTCATTATTATTTGTTTACGTTTTAATATTGATAATCAGAAGTAAAGTATCGTGGGGACAAAATTCTCTATCTAGAGGGGGTGTGGGGGTCAAAATGCTAAATGAGAATTTAACATTCGCTTTAATCCTCAAACAACCTTCATCAAGCTTGCCATACCTGTTTATTTTAAAAAAGATTCTGTTGCTCTAAAGTCAACAAAAGGTCTGTAAGCTACCTCTACTGTACTTCTATGAAGGTCGAACATGACTGAAGCCCAGGGGGCCTGTATTAACTCACACCCACCCATTCGCCAGTGGATAGATATCTCCTGTCGTAGATTCTAGATTTAATAGCTTCGTGCTCGTGCTTCATCAAGATAAAGAACTTATAGAAGTAACACTCTGAGAATGCTACTCAGAAATATCAAAGTAATTGCATGTTGTTCAGGCTTAACAGAAACGTCCTTAAATATTTAAGTTCTGAATTAGTACCATAAATTAAGGTTCAATGTTTTAAAACAAGAATACAATGAAAACATAAACCACACTCACCATGGAGACAGCTTGTAATACCCACTCTACGCATAGTTTTTTTCCTCTGATGATATGTTTTTCATCTTTATACAAGATACAAGAAGAATTGCGTGCGAGAAAAAAGCTAATAAAATAATTCACCGAAAGTCGACAGAATTAACTGGTAAACTGTCCAAGTTAATGTCCAGAAACGAGGCTTGGGAAACGGAATATTTCGTTCGAACAAGACTAAACGAATATCGCATTCACTGCAAATGTACTCTTTTTAATTTTTGAATATTTTTTTTAAAAATATATGAACTTATGTAGATCACAAACACAGTTTATTCCAATAAATCACAAAAACAACACAGAGACTGAACACAAAATATCAAGTATTACAATGGTAAGTTAAAAAGAGAAAATAAAATAAGTTTTAGGACGTCTATAAAAGTGCAATACATATTAAGATATTTATTTCATCATCACTAGAGTCGATTTTATCAAAGTCTAGCATACGTTGGTAATAACAGGAAAAAAGCATACACCTTGTATGTTAAAACTGATTGTAATTCAGAAAAGTAACATGTGAATAACAACAAATTTAGATTACAAACTATATCCTAAACAATACATTAAAATACAGATATAACGGTCATTTTTAATAACCAATCTTAAACAATACATTAAAATACAGTTATTAAGGTCATTTTTAATAACCAATCCTAAACAATACATTAAAATACAGATATTACGGTCAGGGGGACAGGAATAGGAAAAACGTTCAGATTCTCAAGTGCGAAAAGCTACGTAATGTTTTCGTTATTATATCTGCGCCCCCTGTGGCTCAACGATAAGTCACAAGACTTCTGACCCTAAAAACGGGTTTCGAAACTCGTGTTTAATACGGCACAAATAGCCCATCGTGTGGCTTTGTGCTTAACGACAAACATTATATCTGCAAAATGTAGCCACGAATTATATTCTAATTATTATGGAGAAATAATAACAATAAGTATGTGTAGAGAAAATGTTTGTTTAGTAATTTACCAGAGGTAAGAATTATGATAAGAGAACATAAGTTTAGAAATATAGTCAAAAGATTTCATGTCTTATACACATTTCCGAATATATATATATTTATATGTAAATATATATAAATATATTTGCAATTAAACAAAGTGACGCCCGCCGCCCACAAAATACACTGTTCAAACAGATGTCGAACTGTAGTATCTGCAGGGTGTAACAGCTCCTAAAATGCCACACCAAAAGCAGTTTTATAAATACTGTATGAAAACAATAAGCAGGTTACAAAGAGGGCATAACTTCTGATTAATAACACAAATATGTTCATACCGCAGGTGGTATTGGTTATTAGGAAACTTGTATGTGTAAATTTCAAAGACAACTCTTTCAGCCACGTGTTTATGTAAATTAAACTACAAAGTAATAAACTCGAACTCTGACAGGCAGTGTTATGGGGTTCGTTTCCAAAGGATGACTAAGCTTGCGGCAAACAGTGAGCACGCTTAGAATCACATGATAATTGAAAGGAGTCATTTCAAAATTAATTCTGTGCATTAATGTGTTGTTAATATGTTTCTGCCACCCGACGCTTTCCTTGTTAATAATTTCTAGCAATATCAAAAATGATATCAATTTACACAAAACCTTCTTCACAATTAATTTTTTTTAAGGAGATCGTTTCCACTCACTTATATGGTGTTTCCTATTTTGGTGCTAAATTTTGATTCAATTCATAATCAAATTTATTTTAACGATATAAAATAAGGTCGTCGACTACCTGCACTGAAGCACCTTAACGCGAAGTAAGCATGCAACACTTTTAAAGTATCGACTCATTCTTCACATAATTTGTTGTTTATACGTTTTAATATATGATAAAAACGACCATCGAAAGAAAATTCAAGTCACAGATAATATCGATACAGACATTATATAAAAACAAAACACACCTAATCTAACAACTTCACAGCTGCATGGCTCGGTATTATTCAAAAAGACCACAACAAAGATTTTATAAAATTTTTTTAGTTAGAAACTATATCAGCTCCATTCTTCGGATATATCCGCACGATTTCATATAGACTTAAATTATTTTTATGTAAATTTGAAACTTTCTGTGCCCTCTATAGATAATTCTCCCATCTGTTTTGCTACAGAATTTCAACACGACAAAAAGTTTTTATCTGCACACCCCCTAGATAAATGCATTTCATCTTATTATAACTAACCGTGAAGGTTTAATTCTGCAAAACCTTTCGTTACTCTAGAAAATTTCATATTGTTTATCTTTAAACATCTGTTTTGCTACAGAATTTCAACACGACAAAAAGTTTTTATCTGCACACCCCCTAGCTAAATGCATTTCATCTTATTATAACTAACCGTGAAGGTTTAATTCTGCAAAACCTTTCGTTACTCTAGAAAATTTCATATTGTTTATCTTTAAAGTTTCAGTAGGCCCCATTAAACAATTATTTCCAGCATTTTCTGGAGTGATTAAAACTGTATTTCTTATTACAAAATTTAAAGTTTTGGTTATTCCAACGCATACCTGCAAATCAGGGGTTGTTTATCAGTTTTGAATGGTTAGTTTAATATTGCTTCTTTGTATAAAGATACCTTACAAGCTGTGGTCGTTATGAGATTGTTATAGTTGGCTTCTTATTTCAAGTAATCAAATATATTTTAGTACTTGTAAACCAGAAGGTGTAAACTATTCAATACGTTAACTGTCTTATAAAAAAAATATCATTTCTGGTTTAAAAAAATTAAACTGGACGCTTTAAGTGAGCTTATGACGTCAGAATGATACTTATCACTATCTACAACACAGGCAAGCATTTATTACCTTATGCACAGAACTGATATTACGCTGGATAATGTGTTAACTTAAGTGCTTGATCAAGAGAAAACTCAAATATGTAAAGCCTTAAGAACGTCTCATTCTCTATTCACTAGTCGTAAATATCAAACATCTCTTGCCAGCCAGATATAACTGGTAAAAAAAGAAAAAAAATCATTATAATCTTACTCCCAAACCCTTTCACAAAGAGTAGCAACAGAAGAAGGGGTAGCAGCTGGTCGGGGTCGGTTAGAGACAGCGCTGTACGGCAGATGTCTGAATCATGGCGACCAGCCTAATGGTTGGTTGACAGAAAATTTTTCCTTTCTAGCAGATGCCTGCAGGGGTTCAGAGCGCGGCCGCAGTTCACATTGTTGGCTGACTCCTTTTTCAAGCAGGTTCGATAACGAGAAGCTTGTAGAGCCGTTTCCTTCTGCATTACGTAGGAATAACGTGATAAAGCTTTAATGCCAGAGGGTTTGTAAAGCTTTAACACTTCTGTTCTCGTGAAATTTGGGGATATCACGTCGTTTTTGGTATGCCGTTAACGAAGTTTCAATTGTTTAGATATACTCTAGATCACAAAATAACTCAATGTTATTCCTGTTCATGGCCAGATTTCTGTGTTTGAAAACTTTATTACTTTTAATCTTAGCAAAAGTACCTTCCTCGTAACTCTTAAAGATATTTTTTTTTTCATCAAAGAAGACAAGAATTACAATAGGTGACGATAAACTTCCTAATTTCTTCTAATATTACTGAATGGAATATATTTTATCAAATAAGTTTAACGTGAATTTTCGCTAAAAACATAACCTAGTTATCCTAACGCATTAATAACTGAGATTCAGTAAGCAACACAATAAATAAAAATAATTTCACCATCTAAAAATATGATAAAACTTTTTATTTCATTGTACAATATGAAAACAAACCCAGTTAAATGCCAATTTACTAATATTATTTTAAAAAAATCTTAAACCAATGGTCATGAAATTTAATAGCTTACTTCTGCTAGAATGATAAGGAAAATAAAACTTATTCTAAAATTCAGAAACAAAACTTAAGCTTATGTGCAAGTAACACCAATGAATTTTGACACTGAATCAAAAACCAAATGCTATATTAATCACTCAACATCGAGGTTGAATATAACATCAAACATAAAAGGGTATACGTTATGTGTTCCGCTTAAGTCACAAAAAAAAAGTCTTTCGAATACCTAGCTAGGTTTTAATGTTCAGAATCTGATAAACATAATTATTAAAATTGAGTTTTCACCTAAAACACTCTTGCTGCTCCTCAATATGGGTAGTTCATGTGAACAGGGGACAAATTTCTGGTTGATATGGTGTGACCCGGGGAAAGTTAGCAGGCTGTACAGTTCTCCCCAAAGATGTAGTTCTCAACCATACAACCTACTACCTCACACCGAGAACACCCCTTGATGTAACAATGGTGACGTCCTCACCTCCCAGCACCAAAAAACACCCCTTGATGAAACAATGGTGACGTTCTCGCTTCCCAGCACCTATAAAAAAAAAAAGAGTTTGAGTAAAGTTAGGCCACTAGTAGTAAGGTATTCCCGATTTTACACATTTGTTATACGTATCATATCTGTTCTAGTTAGTTAAAAAACAGTCACTGTAAAGAATAAAGAGGTTATTTACAATTATATGTAAGAAACAGTGTGATACAAATATCGAATAAAACTACCGAGTTAAACCTAGAAATATATTCAGACGGTATAATAGAACTGTGGAAACGTTTGTAAGTTTTATTTGCTCTATGAACGGTCTTATTACTTACACTTTCGGGATACAGTATTAACAAACACTATTCATTGTAGAATTTTGTATAATTCACTTGAATAGTTTCCGTTAAACGTGTCGTTCGCGTTAAAACCTTATAATTGGTATTTTTTACAATGTTGATACAATATACCACGTTATGTTCATGATTTGTAAAATACGATGTTCGTGTAATAAAAAAAAAGAACTTATAATAATTACTTATTAAATTAATGTTGAAATTTAAAATTATTAAACATCCAATTTTGCCACTATCTTGCAAAATTCCTTGTGATGTTCGTTTTCAAGATTTAAACAAAAACAACATTACATCCGTATACTTCCAAAAATATGTTTAACGCAGAATCGGTTCCCATCCGTATACTTCCAAAAATATGTTTAACGCAGAATCGGTTCCCATCCGTATACTTCTAAATATATGTTTAACGCAGAATCGGTTCACATCCGTATACTTCTAAATAGATGTTTAACGCAGAATCGGTTCACATCCGCATACTTTCAAATACATGTTTAACGCAGAATCGGTTCACATCCGTATACTTCTAAATATATGTTTAACGCAGAATCGGTTCACATCCGTATACTTCTAAATATATGTTTGACGCAGAATTCGTCTCAGATAAACATTCCCATCATGTACCTCAGAAATCAAACAATTTTTCAATCAACAGATTACTAGACGTGACACTAAGATGATACTTGTAAAACGTATCTATATTTCACAACCAACTTGATTTTTCTGAATACTAAATCAACTTCGATTCATCTTATGGTCCTATTTTAAGCGCAATAATTTTGTTTGTACTTCTTACTTTTATTAAATATTCACAAATATTTAACCAACTACAAAACTACTACAGGTCTGTTCATATTCTTTACGTTAACCAACAACACAGTTCAGGTGTAACTTAAACTCACTGATGAATGAGTAGATAAAAGTCAATGATTTACTTCTTTAGATTTCTTTAACTTTTAATCAAACATCGCCCTAAGTAACATAAGAGCCACTCTTTCTAAAAATTAATATTATGTGATTCGGATTTCTTAAAAAGACATGGAGCCCCTATAGAGCAAACAATTTTACAGGATGTTTATAAAACAAAAGTAAGGGAAAGTTCAGTACGGTTAAGAATATATATTTATTCAGTGCAAAGGAATAGTATCTTATTCACCAATGGTTTTGTAACCCGCTGAGCTGTTTCTTACAACTGGTTGAGCCAGTCCCTGCCCCCTAGACCTGTGGACAGACAATAAAGTAAACAACTGTCTGCCGCACAAGGTAGAGGAATAAGTACAACTGGCCAGAACGGCTCTGACTGGACACACAACGATACTTCTTATTGGTCGGAATACTATAAATGGTTGTCCCTTATTGGTCAGTGCACCACGCAGTCAAGTACGGCATTGTATGTAAAGAGAACTGTTTATATCCTTTATAAGCTATGACAAAAGCCTAAACGACATAGATCTAGAACACAATATAAAACAGTAATGATCTTCCTTCGTGATGTCATTGGCTCATCCAAAACGTTGTAAACTGAGCCCACAAAAATATCTCAAGCATGATCGGCCTCTCGATAATGACGTTGACAAACCTCCATCACAGCCTAGACCCATAGAAACGAGCTTGTGGCTGCAATAGTAGTAGAACACAAGTTCGATTCTACGGGTTCAGGCGGCAGGGTGAACTTCGCCCTCAGGCCAGGCCGCCCATCGTGGACGGTCAGATAATACCTAGAGAGAAAGATTGTGTGAAAATAACATAACTAGCACTTTACCTATTAGATGTGGTTCTGTACACGGACACTAGTTGCCCTGGTTTCTTGTAGACTCCGCCTCACCTGTCAACAAACGATGAGTGCTTAGTGGACCATAATTACAGACTACAACCACTAATCTTAAACACATGAATTACACCAGCCAATAGCTTAGTTAATTCAATTTACGTTACTACGTTGGTCTTTATTTTATTATTATTTACGTACGCACACTGCACACACACAGTCAGCTGCTTGAAGCTGTAAAATGCATTTCCGTTTCTCTGATTGTAATCTTTACATGTTTTTAAATTTGCATAATTAAGCCAAGTGACAAAATAAAAATGTGTGAATAAGTTTATAATTATGTTTATTGTAAACCAACTGGTAACTGAAAATATCATGATACAAAAGTTACATTATCCTGCAGTTACCCACGAAATAATGCTAATCAAATAGCTACTATTGTACCATCTTAAACCACCATACAGCAGCTGTGCGTAATTCTACTGCCATTTAAAACAATGTCAGTGAAAATGTTGGCCATAGTGCGTGACGTACTCCCACCAACTGCATATACTTGATTTGCAAAGTATTATTGAAGATTAAGTGAATCTTTTAAAATATATCTTCAAATTAATGTTTTCGAACTGTTTCCTTTCGTTATCTTTGTATTACGAACATACTGTAGACGTTATAAATTCGACAGATAGTTAAATTTTTAAACATTAAGGTTTTACGATATCTAATGATAAAATAATTATTTACATTAGGGGGGGAAAAAAGGATGTTGGAGACACAAATAATGGAGAATATCTCAAGAATGATACAGATTATATTTCTTCGTACTTGTTTCAGAATTATTTACATGATGAAATTTCATCAAAGAAAAGGTTGTATAAAGTTTACTTTACCTTAACAGGGACAGATCAATAGATTAGTGTGATATTATACGATTCGTAGGGAAAGGTTTTCTAAAACTTATTTCATAGTCCTCTATCATTACTCCTAAGATTGTATAATTTGGTACAGGTGAAACTAATGCACATTTCTTATCATACATGTACATAAGACGCGTGTTATTTTTATTGTTTCAACAACTGTGTGATTTCAAGCTTTTCCGTTTTTGGTCTGAAGTTCTGAGAGTGTAAAATGCGAACAACTGGAATTTTTTAGCGTTATTACTCTGTCAGGTTATCTTCCTAACTTATCCCAATTCAGTCGCGTAATATTTGAAAATCAAAACATTTCCTGATAGATTAAAGTGTTAAGCCATTTAAAAACACAATGCAAACCAAATTTCAATTTCATTCAATCTTACTGTTTGTTTGGTTCCTTACACAAGTGGGGTGAGATTATTTCACCTCACAGGTGGGAAGCAGCTACTTAACTACGTTGTAGCCTAGACACAAGATGGAAGACAGCCCCTTAGCCACATAATTATGACACAGGTAGGATGCAGCTACTTAAACCACATTGCGGTTTAAACCATATATTGACTTAGACACAGATAGGAAGTGGTTACGTAACCACAAAGTGGCTTAGCTACTGGTATATAGTGAATCCGTACAACTGTTTGAATTAAATATTCTTAAAATGTTTGAAAATTAGGTCATCATCTGAGCAATGCCTTATATTTTTATAAACATTTTATCTGAAAGGCCAGATAAGATCCTGGAGACACAAGTTCATACAAATTTTGAACTACACTTGAAGTAAAGTTGGATAAAGAATGCCCAACAGTAAGTACAAAGGTACATGAGTTATATTCTGTTAACTTTTGTTTCTATGTTTCTTGTTAAGTACATAGCTACACAATGGGCTATCTGTGATCTGCCCATCGCAAATATAGAAACCCGATTTTTTAGTGTTATAAGCCCTCAGACTTACTCACTGAGCTACCAGGGGCTTTTATTAACAATAAAACCTATTATTCGCAGCCGAAATGAACAGGTTTTACTGTTAAAGTGAAAGTTAATTTTGCTTTAAACACAGTGTTTTTCCAATACACCACACAATCAATGCCTGATTTCAACCGTGATACTTCATTTATAGGAAAGGTAGGTGTTTACATTCAGTGTTTACACTAAACAAAATTTAATTAATTCAATAAAAAATCTCACGGTAAAACAGATCCAGCTGCACTGTATCAACATAATGAAGTTAGTACTTCTTACTGGATTTCTATGATTTATTTGTTTGAACTTAAGCACAAAGCTAAACACAATGGGCTATCTGTGCTCTGCCCATCACGGGTATCGAAACCCAGTTTCTAGTGTTGTAAGTCCGCAGAAATACAGAAACAAGAGAAATATTTTTAAGACGCGAGTTTGATGCTAATATTTCACCAGAAGCGTATTTTCTGTCCCACCTCTCCGTCCACTTTCAGCATCATTTGAATACGTTGATTATGCTGATTTTTGGTGATCTGCTATTTAAAAAGTAATTATTACTTAAAATATTAAAAACATCACACACACAGTATTTCTGGCAAACAAAGAAGGTAATTATCGGTGGCATACCTTATTGTGAATTTTAAATTGTAGTTTGCATTATCATTCTACGATTATAAGAGCTTATGAGTGAAAGTAAACAAGAATGTAATAACATGTCAACCACACTATATCTGCTACATCCAATTCCCACAAGGCCTTTCGCCTAATGCAACGTCTGCCTACACAATCTTGTTTACGGTGGTGTTAAATTCAATTCTACAATATATATATATATATATATATATATATGTGTGTGTGTGTGTGTGTGTGCGTGTGTATTTTTACAGTAATTTTAAGCCTGGTGGTTAGGGCACTCGACTCATAATCTGGGAGTCACGAGTTCTAATCTCCGTCAACGAACATGCTCGTCCTTTCATCTGCAGAGGCGTTATAATGTGACGGTTATTCCCATTGTTCGTTGGTTAAAAGAGTAGCACAAGAATTGGCGGTGGGTGGTGTTGACTAGCTGCTTTGCCTCTAGTCTATCACTGCTAAATTAGGGACGGCTATTACAGATAGCCCTCGAGTAGTTTTGTGCGAAATTCAAAACAAACCAAACCAGTAATTTTATCTTCACAATTATTTGTATTCTATAGTAAACATCATAAAAACTTCCTGTTTCAAATCTGAATTAATTATGAACTACTATCAAACACTTAAAAGTTCATATTGTCTTCCATGTTACGTCAACTGCTTGGTTCTTACAGTTGTAAATTTGCGAAAAATATGCACTGGATTTTAAAGCTTATAATTAACTAAACTTATATGTTCTATAACACATAACAACTCATAGAAACAAATATTAGTCGAGACAATTGATTTACAGAATGTAATTTCCGAACTTATAATCAAACGGGAATAAAGGATTGTAGAGATAGCGTAATGTTGCGTAATTGAAAGTTAATTTATTTTTGTTCACCATATAATACAAACTTTAAGAAATGGAAATACCGCCTAAAGAACCTTTAATTTATGGTAAAATCTGTACCATCAATTTTCTTTGTTAAATATTTTTGGCTTAAAATAAAAAAATAGTAGATTCCAGTTCAGTGTAAATGATCTTACAATATTTTGTAAAAATAATAAAGTCCCTAATTTTTAAATCATAGTTTAAGAAAGATACAGTAAACTTTCTAGTTTCGAACAGACACGAGTTTTTAGCAAATATGCCACTGGACAATAGAAATTACGTATTTACATTTCACAGGTTATTTGTACTAACAAATAACAAGGCAATGTACGAAGAAATAACATTCTGTACGCTTACATTGAATATTCCACAACCTAGACGTACCGTACTCTCATTTTTGGAATTAAACATAACTTCTACTGCTTGGCAATAAAGCGACATCCGATCAGAATTTTTCTCTTTTATAACCTTAGAAATAAAACACACTTTTAAGTTATATTTCTAAAAAAAAAAACCTGGATAGAAGTGGAGGAGTGTGTACAAGATGGTGGCACAACAAGATTTTAAGATATTCATGTGTCCTAAGACGCACAGAAAGGTTGATTGAACTATAGCCTATCAACCCCATTCTGCGGAGAACAGATTTATCAACTGATTTATCTGATGTAAATAAGGAGTAAACCGTTTTTGACCTCAAGACCATTACGTCTGACCTATATATTACGAATACAAGAAGGGGCATAAGCGTTCGAGACAAAAGTCTTTTGGCTTCCTGTTTTTAACCAACAAACTAAACTTCATACCCGAAGCAAAAGGGGTCAGACAAAATTCAGGATTTTTATTCCTTCTCCACACTAACTATTTTGTACCTGATATTGTTCTTTCACACTCAATTGTGAGATGCCCCCTATCAAAAGATGCAAAAATTGGTACACTTTTCAGAGAAGATCTATAGCAATCAGCCTGCTTTCTTTGCTGATAAGCTGCACGAGAAAAAAACTGCGTGTATCGTGAATTGTGAGAGTTAAAACAAAAATCTTCGTCGTTTCGTTCGTTAACGCCAATCCTTACAGTACTTTTTAACTCTGTACATTTGTTGTTCTTTGTAAAACCTTACTAATGAAAACTCCTTTAACCGAAATTTGATTTTATGTATTATGTTGTTGTTGTTTTTGTTGTTGTTTGTTTTTTCACAAACAGTTAAAATGAATTTCGTACGGAAATATTCTGAGAACGGTTTTTAACGTATTTCATTCAGTTATCGAGAAAGATTTAAAATCAAATGAACGAACAAAATCTCACTCTGATAGTTATTATTTCATTATCAATAACCCTAACAAAACGCTTTCCAAATTAAAAGCTAAAATGTGTGTGTGTATAACACAATTATGTCTGTCTCTTGTTAAACACAAAACTACACAAGGAGAAATATGTGTTGTGCCCATGAATCGAACTCCGAATTTGGAATTTTAGCATTACAAGCCCTAAGGCTTACTGTTAAGCTACTAGATGGTAAATTAATTATGACGTAAATTTCTCTAATCTCTGTTGTTCGATATTTAATATCCAAGAAATTCAAAATAAAAAACAAGACATGGATGTCTTGATGATTTAAAATTTGTGTAAAAAATGTTCAAATCTATTATACCTTTAAGAGTTAGCAAAAACGTGTGTATCTAAAACACCCCCCCCCCCGTCATATATCTTCCGAGATTAACATACACAAGTTATTTACATAAACTACTTCAAGCTTGACAGTGTATCAAAATGAATCACACACATTTTTTATTTTTGCATTTATGAAGTCTGAACACTGTTACAAAATATAATCACTTTATAAAAGTATTATAAATATGTAACAGTTGTGAGAAAGAAAAGGTACTCTTATAACAACTGAACTCACGTGTACTTTATTTTCTCAACTCAAACGTTACTCTAAACTTGATCAAAACAATTACTTATATTAAATAAGGGTCGTTAAAAAAACGTAAGTGCTAAGCCTAGTTCATTGTTACCTAGTTAGACGAAATTACGTTTTGTAACACCACACACTATCAGTGTTTGTATCAATTTTTTATTGCAAACTGTTATTGCACGTACAGCAGTAAGTATTTTCGTATCTCTACTCGAGGGCTAATGCACTAGCTGCCCCTAATTTTGAAGTTACAGGCTAGGTCAACATCACCCACCTCCAAATCGTGAGTTGCATTAACCAAATAGTCGGATTTGACAGTCATTCTTATGGAGCACTCACGACCAAAATGTGTGGAACCCGCTTTTTTTTTCTTTTCTTTTTTGTAATGAGCCGGGAGCCTTATCATTGGATCGCACTCGGCCCGTTATCTTTCTATTATTAATTTTGAACCTTAATAAAAAATATTAAAATTGGATATTTGATAACATTTATAGCACATGTACCTCCAATATAACAACGATTACACAATATGATATATACTAGCAAAACGTCGTTAATGGTAATCAAACAATAAGGACTACATGTCATTTACTCAGATGATGATTGTCAAAAAAAAAAAAGAAAAACTGTATTAGTTCACTCACTGCTCAACCAGTGAAATTAACATACTGATTCAACGACATGAAACTTAATTCAACTACATTGTTAAAAAGTTTGTTCCCTATTAGAAATATTAACAACATAATGACGATACAGCTTAGATATATTTACAGAGTTTTTGTTGTTGTTTCTTCAGTTGCAGTGGATGCTCAAAAATGTCATTTTTTTCAAATAAAATTGATTTCCTACCACGTGACAAAATAATTAGGCTTGCTCATGCGTTGAAAGAGTGAACTCGTCTGTATTCCAGGTAAACAAAAAACTATTTACAGGCGGTGTGATCATAAAACACGTATAATTTATACATCTATATAAAGCAGAGTGTAAACATGTTTAAAACACATAAATGTACAAACAATGAGGGCGTTAGTACTTTATAAATATTTCAATAAATCTTGGACGCACACGCGCTGGTGAACGCACGCAAAACGCGGTTGGCAGATATCCATTCCAGTAAGTTACTATCATTAAAGATGTTTAGTTGCTTTATTCACCATTTAAGAAGTTTCTTTACAATAAATTAACACAGTAACCTTCCTGACTGAAATGCAAGATGACTGTTCTTTTTTTATTGCGCTTGTTTAGCATAGCATATTATTTTACTCCAGTAGTAACGATCAAAATTATATATTTATACTTATGTAAACAAGGAATAACTCCACGTGTTCATCACATGTAAGTAAAAGTTAGGTACCTGTCACCTAACGCTATTCACAAACAGTTTATTTTCCCTTTCATCAAGCTGAATGCATAGTTAATATACTGTAGTTAATAAGAAATAACTGAGTTTAAAAAGTTTCATTAAAAACCCACAGGAGGGCTACATCCTTGGCACAAGTTCTACTCACGTGTTCTTTCAAAACAACTACATTAACTATTTTCATTATACCACCTTGAATCCGAGGCCCCCACAGTTTACGAGACAGAAACAACCGTCTACTGTGTGGTAAACTTATAGCCCGTCTACAAAAGCGTTTTTGAAATCTTCTGCAACATACACATTCAATCTGTAACAAGATATCGAAATGTGAAGTTAAACTTAAAGCCCAGTATAAAAATTCACCACTGTTGTGAAACAAACTGCTCAATACGGTCACTGTTACCGCTGTATTGTTTAACTGCATATAACCTTGTTAAATTTTCAAAGCACAAGTCCGGTACGACCCTTGAAATACTGTAACTTTATATCTTGTAACATAACCTACCATCGCTACAAGGCAGCTCACAAGATTAAGTCAGAGCCCCAGCCTTGTTGAGAGTTTATGTCGTTTACGTAAAGTACGGCAAAGTTTATGGAAGGACTGATGTGAGGCTCGGAGTTTGATGGACCTGTGAACTAATGTCGGTTGGTTATCATTTACTTATTGTTTTCTAAGAAATAATGATCTAATTTGAAGATCACGAGTACAGGTTTCAGAAAATAGCATAATGTCACCAAGTTCAAATCATGGACTCCTTAGAAGAAGAAAAATGCAAACAAACATATGCGATGAGACGATATTACAAGCATCACACGGACATTAGGATAATGGAATATCGCAAGTATCACACGAACATTAGGATAATGAAATATTACAAGCATCACACGGACATTAGGATAATAAAATATCGCAAGTATCACACGGACATTAGGATAATAAAATATCACAAGTATCACACGACATTAGGATAATAAAATATCACAAGTATCACGCGGACATTAGGATGATAAAATATCACAAGTATCACACGGACATTAGGATAATGAAATATCACAAGTATCACACGGACATTAGGATAATAAAATATCACAAGTATCACACGACATTAGGATGATAAAATATCACAAGTATCACACGGACATTAGGATAATGAAATATCACAAGTATCACACGGACATTAGGATAATAAAATATCACAAGTATCACACGGACATTAGGATGATAAAATATCACAAGTATCACACAGACATTAGGATAATGAAATATCACAAGTATCACACGGACGTTAGGATAATGAAATATCACAAGTATCACACGGACATTGAGATAAT
>NW_013665688.1:604639-607065 GCF_000517525.1 Limulus polyphemus
AATATCACAAGTATCACATGGACATTGATATAATAAAATACCACAAGTATCACACTGACATTAGGATAATAAAATATCACAAGTATCACACGGACATTAGGATAATAAAATATCAGAAGTATCACATGGATATTGCGATAATAAAATATCAGAAGTATCACATGGATATTGCGATAATAAAATATTATAAGTATCAGATGGGTATTACAATTACAGAACGCTAGAACTTTCATATGGACGTTATATTTCTTGATACTTGAGTAAGAAAGCATATTATGCTAATATAATGAAGTGTTACTTATATTCTTTTTGTATGCATAAATATTTGTTTATGCTAATCACTACATTAAATATTACAAAACAAGTCACTATATTTATAAACAATGGAAAGTCTCGTTACTTATCATATAGTATTGTAGACATGATTAAGAATTCATATTCATATATATATATATATATATCCACCTTCAAAGCTGCGCCTACATCTGGACTACACCTATACGTTCAAACAAATACTCTTATCGAGTTTCAGTAATTTAATTTGCTCTAGATTTTCGTACATTATATTCAAGCACGAAAATGCTATTAAAACTTACATAGAGAAATTCTATATTCTTACATTATTGGAAAGGCTACCGAATTAACATGTTTTTAACATTTTATAAACGTATGTTATGCGTTACACGTGTCTGGTTTAGAGCAAAGTGATTCCTGGCAACTTCTGCATTATGAAGGATGAACTTCAGTAGTTTTTTTTTTTAAATAAGTTACAAACGCTTTTTGACCACTAGATAATGTTTATATCTTAACATGGTTTACAGTATTGGTAGTAACAGACGTAACTGAAGACACCCATTTATTAACCTAATAGCTATATCAGTATATATTTGTCTCAAGTGATGATATTTGTCGCCAGCAATAACCACAGCTGTGGCAGTCATTCTCTACCCAGTACTTTAGTTATCTTCTCAAGATGAGTATGACACTAAAACTGGCAAAAGATCTGTTAGAAATCTAACAGTGAAGACTTGATAAGCATCAGGACTCTTTCTTGTTACGTAGACAACCTTCCAAGACCAATGAACAACTCTGTAGTTTAATTACGTCACAACAATATCGATTGGCTTGTCACGAGATATGACTGCGGAAGAATCTCTTAATAATAATATTACCTAGATGCCATTAACTACATTGACTTCTGTACAACGTGGTATCAAATGTCTATTTACGAATCGCAATCCATGTCAGTTTGTCATGTAAGTTTAACATATGTCGATTATTATTATCACTTGTTTTTTATATGCATGAGATGCTCAAAACTGACAATTTTAAATTACACTTTCCATATTGTAGATCCTTTCATAAAAGGACAAGATCAGCGAATATAAAAAGTTAACATATAACACAGAATCAGATAACCGACTATGATGAGCTAAATTCCAATACCTCAAACACTAAACTGTATGATTTTTGGGAGGAGGTTAATATTATAAAAAAGGTAATGCAGTCAAATCTCAACCGTAGGAGACAAAACATCATCGAACTGCTTATGTGATTACTTTCATGAATGAAACTATACTTTAGATAATCCAAAGGATTGTTGAACACATCCAAGGCTTATATAAAGTTTGTTGGTTTGTTTATTATTACACCGAAATGTTTTTTTAGCATGAAAAACCCATCAAATGAAGTGTTTTAAAAAGATAGCTAAGCGTGGAATTGTTGACCGACTACAGAGAAGTTCAACACTCAAATCAGTAGGTTTCGAACTTTGGATTTGAATCAATTATCTGTAAGCTACATCTAATCTAGAGTGAGTGTTTTATATATATATATAATCGATATATTACTATTATTCAGGCATCTTTGTTTGAAAAGAGTAACAGGATTACATTTTGTGTATTTCAGATGTTCCAGTTCTTATTTGATATAAGTGTTACATATATATAGATCATTAAACAAGACAACGATCAAATATGAGTCTAACTCATATATAATTAAAATACGTGTCTTTAATTTGTTAATTCAAAACAAGATCAGTTTAATTGGTTCTATATTTCTTTTAACTGACTTTCTTTCTATTCTGAAAATTTTGTTTTTCTTAAGAAAGTATTAGGGAGAAATAATTTAGAAGCTTTGGTGTTACAGCCGACATCTTATACAATTATCGTACGGACACTGATCAGCAACCTGAATAACATTGTTCTCGAAAACAACGAGAGTGGGAAACATTATTAACATTGTTTTGGAAAACAAAGAGAGTGAGGACCATTATTAATATGGTTCAGGAAAACAACGAGAGTGAGAACCATTATTAACATTGTTCTGGAAAACGAGAATGAGGACCATTATTAACATTGTTCTAGGAAACAACGAGAGAGAGGACCATTATTAACATTGTTCTAGGAAAAATACGAGAGTGAGAA
>NW_013665688.1:607182-630631 GCF_000517525.1 Limulus polyphemus
GAAAACAAAGAGAGTGAGGACCATTATTAATATGGTTCAGGAAAACAACGAGAGTGAGAACCATTATTAACATTGTTCTGGAAAACAACGAGAATGAGGACCATTATTAACATTGTTCTGGAAAACAACGAGAGAGAGGACCATTATTAACATTGTTCTGGAAAATAACGAGAGTGAGAACCATTATTAACATTGTTCTGGAAAACAACGAGAGTGAGAACCATTATTAACATTGTTCTGGAAAACAACGAGAGAGAGGACCATTATTAACATTGTTCTGGAAAACAACGAGAGTGAGGACCATTATTAACATTGTTCTGGAAAATAACGAGAGTGAGGACCATTATTAACATTGTTTTGGAAAACAATGAGATTGAGAACCATTATTAACATTGTTTTGGAAAACAATGAGAGTGAGAACCATTATTAACATTGTTCTGGAAAACAACGAGAGGGAGAACCATTATTAACATTGTTCAGGAAAACAACGAGAGTGAGGACCATTATTAACATTGTTCGGGAAAACAACGAGAGTGAGAACCATTATTACCTAGCTGTTTGAAATCCATACACATCAAGTAGTTTACAAATTCTCAAAGTGTGGTGCACCAGGGTTTTTCAGGTGGTCCACGGGCTGGTCCAAAATTAAAGTCACTGACGCACATCGCCAGAATAAGTGGGGTAGGACCGATAGGTTGTCCGAGTGGTCTTTTTCCCCGCCGAAATGGTCCGAGAACGAGAAAGTTTGAAAACCTCTGGTTTAGAAAATGCCATGCCAAACATACCACATGATTGTATATGTGACAATAGTAAAACAGCCTATCACTTTCAAAACGACATTTGACAGATGAACCTTTGTATTGGTTTATTAGGGTGTGATTTTATGCTGCAATATATTTTTTATTTTTATTAACAGTAAATACTGTCTATAAACATTATAACTAACATGCTATGATTATGAATTACCTGTATTTCACCTGGTGATTCGTTTAGCTGTACACATAAATAATCATTACACGTTACTTACAGATTTACTTCTGGGTTTCTACTGTTTGGAAAATAATACAAAACAAGTTATGTTTTACTTCCATATGTAACTAAGGTATTATATTCACATGGATTAGCTATACGTAGTGTACGGTTGATGAGGTCAAAAGGCTTAACTCTACGAGTTAACATACATACCTAAAACAATTTGCAAGTCCTGAGTGAATAAAAATGAGCAATGGACTACACGTTTAAATATTTAAATAATAATATGCATAAAACATCATGCAAACCATACTGTAAGGAAAACTGGAACTATTTGAAAAGGCGACAAAACGTTAAATCTTTGAGGATAAAGTATTCTAACATATAGACAATTTTCTCCGCGACTTTAGTATGCTTTCAAGAACAAAAGCTGTTGGAAATTTCTTTGAAATTACTATTACAGTAAACTTTAACGCAACCAAATAAATAGAAAAAAAATTCATTCAAATAAATTAACTATGAGTAGAATTCTCTCCACCACCTAACATGTAAATTATCATCTCATCCTTACCAATTATTAACTACAGCCTCAGTCAGTATAATCAAGCACATTTTTCGTGAAAAGCAAATAACTCAGCTTTTAAACTACTGATTTAATCTCACAATAAACTTGACACCAAAATGAACATATTTAAATATCCTCGTTTATACCTGCAGCCAGATAGTATTGTATTATTGTCTTTAAGCCTCATTGTCTATCAATATTGTTAGGCAAAGTTAGAGACCCCCCCCCCCCCGATAGCTCATCTTTAAGCTTGAAAGATCTTATATCGCCAAAATTCGAAGTTCAATTCTTGTTTGGCAGAACACGGGGAACCCATTTTGCAGCCTTTTGTTTCAAACAAGACAGAAAACACCATTTGCGCGAGGTCGAATTTTCTATATTTCAATATGTTAATAATATTATATACATTCATGATAATTTCATGACTACAACCTTACACGCATTCATCTCTACAAACCACTAAAATATGTCGTGATCTTCAGTAACATGCTTACTTTATCATTGAAAGTTTCTTTAATTTTTACAGTACAATGTTGAGACTAGAACAGCCCAAAACTTGAAGCACAAACTAATTCTGATTAAGAAGCAACCGCATTTATTGAAAATCTTTTTAATTAAACATAAATGTTTCATTGTTCCAAATCTTAATCATTCCATAAATATTCAACTATGACAAATAAAACTAATAGCTTGTTATGATATTTCTCCAGTTTTAACTGTTGTTCGATAAATTATTACTATTTAAAAAAGCAAAACATACAAGTGCAAATAGCATTATACTACAGGTGTTTAGGTTTACTGTTTTAATAACAATTTATCAGAAAGACAGGTTGTTACTGATAGTTATTAAACGGTATTCCAAAAATACATTTAGTAATACGACATAACTGTTATTACTATTAACCTAGGTAGGTAGTTATTCTTTAAAATCGATAATATTCTAAATAGTAAATTATCTTCCATAATAAAGCCATTATTATTATTTATGCAAAAACAGTAAATGTATGTAGGAATGATTTTGTTTGTTTGTTTATAAGCCCAAAGATACACAACGGGCTATCTGTGCTGTGCCCACCAAGAGTATCGAAACCCGGTTTTTAGAGTTATAATTATTCAGACTTACCGCTTAGCCAATGGGGTGCTTTAGGAATGCTACACACTTTTTATTCAAAATAGCCCATTGCACAACTAGGTTTATTATTTGGCTGTACTTGCATATTAGCTTCCACTTGCTAAATACTACCATAATCAATTGCACAATTCCTTGATCAATATTGATTTCATTAAATTTTGCTGATGTATCTTTGATCCTTGGGAGCCTGAAACAATGAACCACTTAGATATTTGATTCCAACAAACATTATTCTGAGTATTCTGAAATACTTGAACAAACGTAACGATCTTATATAGAACTGTTTTAGAAACTAAGACGACTTTGAAATGGAATTATTCAAAAGATAATTACAATTAAATGTAAAAGACACACAACTTTATAACATTATATACTATGTATGAAGCTTTTATTTAGACATTTTTCTAACTTAAGTAGATTTCAAAATCATCAATAAAAAACACATGTAATCGCATGTATGTTTAGTCTAGTTTGTTACATCTCTCCTTTGTTATTAATTTTATTAAACCAGATGAAAATACATGCTTCACTATATATATAAAAATAAAACAAAAACATATACACGTATTTAATGTGTACGTAATAACTGTATTACTATTTTTTCATAAAGCTTTAAAACAACTAAAAACTAACAGCTATAAGGATGTTATTGTAATATCTTAATTAAGAATACAGTTTTAAACACTCAAAATCGCCCTTACTGATGTTAAATTTGTTCGTTGTAGGTTTAGGAGTCATTAAGAATGTTACAAAATTTAATTTATATGGATCCTTAGGTGATCGTGTGTTTGATCACTCAAAACAAGTGTATAAGAAGAATGTGACTTCACAGCGCTCTAGGTAACTATTGAAGAATGAAAGTTTCTTACGTTACTCAAAATCTTCAAAAGGTGTTAATACGAACACCAAATAACACCATAACTATGACACAGGTGTTAATTACAAAAAGTTCCGTGTTTACCTTTACGAGTTTGCATTTTACATGAAAAAGGACATTCTAATTTAAGCCTCTCTGCCATTTTAATTTGGTCTCGTATATTTCTTACTATACGATAAAAAATATCATTTCAATAAGGAGCTTTTCTTACAAACATTTTTTTAGTAGTAATAGTAAACAGCGGGAAATGATGACCAGTTCGTCTCTTGTTTAAGTGACGAAGGTTTCATTTTAAAATACTGAACCCTAAACTCTCAGCAGCTTCTATAATAAATGAATAAAACGTTCCTTTTATTTGAAGTATAAAATGTCAAAATATTTCAACATGATTCATGGAGTGAATCGAGAGCAAGTCTTAGTTATACCTTTGAAGAAACTGTTGATATGCTGCGTTACCTAATAGTGATTTCAAACAGTGAGAAATACTATTGGAAAAAAATACCGAATTAAAACGGCTATTCTTCAAGTAAAAAAAAAAAGCAGTTTTGATTTTCATTACTTGAAAGGATTTCAACGCTATTGATCACTAAGGCAGCCTACTGTACAAAGCTTTGAGAACAGGAGTTTTAAAGAGCAGGTATATAATTAGCAAAACAGACACGTGACGACAGGGCATTACGTATTTGAGTACAGTTGTAAGCATAAAAGCCGTTTAGAACATGGGGGTTTCAGACACTATTGGAACAAAAACAGTTATATTCATTACAGAACTGCAGAATACAGTGAAGTATATTTTCACACCAAAAACGTAGTGCACAAACAACAAACATTTGTAATTGAAAATTATGCATATAAAAAAATGAGGATTGTTTGCATTGGTATAACTGCACAGATCCAAGCTAGAAAAACTCATTTGTTATCCCAATGTACCAGGTAAGATGTATGTAACACTTATTAATTTCACTTGTTGAAAACGCTTAGGGTCGTTTCAAACTAGATTGAAGACCTAACATTATACGTATGTATTCAAGTCATTTCATTTATGCTTTCCACATATCTTCATTACTGTACAATAAAACTAAAACATTATCGTTTGAAGGAAGCATACTCTATTTCCAATATACAGGGTGGGCAACTGCGAATCCCCAATAAAGATACGAAGATGCTAATACTATTGTGTTTCGTGTGATCTTTTATGTTGACTTCTAGGTCGCATTGATAACGGTATAGGACAAATAAACATTTGTAACGTTAGACTGATTCAACAGCCATGTAAATACAGCTTAATTAACCACAATATGTTAACATTCGCAACATTAAACTGATTCAATGATCATGCATATACAGCTCAACTAACAAGATATTGACATTTGTAACATTAAAATGATTCGATTGTCACACAAATAAAACTTAACTACGAAAATGTTAACATTTGCAACATTAGACTGACTCAGTGATCATACAAATACAACTTAACTGTGAAGATGTTATTGTTTGAAGTTATGCACAAAGCTATACAATGGGCTATCTGTGCTCTGCCCACCACGGGTATCGAAACCTGGTTTCTAGTGTTGTAAGTCCGCAAACATACAGCTGTGCTATTGGGGAGCGTGAAGGTGTTATTTGTAGTTTCGTTTTCAGTTACTGGGGGATTCGCTATGGCCAATCATCCTGTGTTAAAAATTTATCTTAGATGTATAACTGCATATCAGAATATAATTCTTATCAAGAAATAGTATATGTTTTTTTTTCACTTTCCTTAAAATGAGTTAGAAGTGAAACATAAAGTCTTTTTTATGAAAAAAATATTATTTCATAATTCATTCCATTTATAAAATGTATAAAAATAAACCATTGCTTAATGTTTTACATTTTATTCAAACAGAAAGATATGGGATTCCTATTACATTAAACATTAAAAAAGCGAAGGAATATTAATGGCTTGTGAAAGGTGCCAGATTTTCATACGGAAACATTATTTGCAAGAAAAACCTAAATCTATAACATATCTTGAAGGTACCGCTAAGCCTAATACCTTATATATACATCTTTAGAATTATAATGTTTTCTTCAATTATGCAAAAGTATTTCACGTTTTAAGTTACTTATACGTTTATATTTCTATTTTTCTCAGCAAGAGCAAATACTATACTGTATTTTATCAGGTACTGTTATCTGTTATACTATAAACTTCTAGTTTTCTCAGTAAACAGTTATATACAATGGGTTATCTGCATGCTCTCCATCGCGGGGAGTAGAACCTCGGATTTTAGCATCTTACCGCTATAAGTTATTCAATTCACTTCGTACAAACTATTTTAAGTTACATAAATTATTATTTCTTGAAATAATATACCATGTGAAATAATAATTCCACAAGCCAAGTAATTTTATTCGCTAAGCGCGAAACAGCAAAAATCAATAGCTTTTTTTTCCCACAAAGACACTAACAATTTGTCTCAAAATGTTAATCCTACAGTATTTCCATAAAACAAATCACCTTAACATACATTTTCATTTCATTTATTTTATTAATTACAGGTTAAAACGCGATATTTAGTAACAGTACATTTTTTATTCCTGTTCTTTAATACCATGTTTTTTACTTTTCAACCAACATAGTTTCCGGCCATGTTTGAGTTATTGTGTAACTCACGGTTGACTTTTAACGGAGAGTCTGCGTTGATAAAGATCAGCTCAGAGACGACACCTATAAGTCTGCTTGAATCAAATAATTATTAATAATCATAACTTGCGTCAAAACGAAAACGTATTGGTAACTCTTAATAGTTTTATTTATATTGTTAATATACTTATGTATTTACCATACGCACGTAATCTGAGAAAAATAAACCTACTAGTAAAACAAAAATCCAACCCATTTCAAGTGATATTTGAAACAAGATAATCTTTTTATTTTTAACTTCAAAAGATTATAATTTATACATATAAAATCAAAATAATAAATCAGTTTATTAGGGTTGAATTTAAATGGTTATTTCTACACGCGCATGTTTCTTACTGAAACCATTGGCGACAGACCAGCAAAGAACGTACATACGACAAGTTAAAGAAAAATCTGAAGGCACTTATAGATAATACCGTATGTATTCACTGAAATCGTTTCAGTAACAGCGCCCTTACTGTATCCAGACAGCACGATGTTGGATTACGAGTCGCAAGGACACGCCAATTCTGTTTTCTTTCTTTTTTAACAGCAGTCATAGGAATCAAAAGCACAGTCAAAAGAGAAATCAATGGGGAGGAATCACAACTACAACAGCAGGCACAAAGTTACAGATTTCGATCTCACCTACCTAGTTGTTGCTAGGTGTTTGCGTCCCCGTATTCCCGTCACCAGTTACCAAGACACACCTCAAAAATATCTGTCGATCTCAGCGGGCTAGTTTAACCCTAAAATTCCCCTCACCAGTACACAATAAGGCTTAGAGAGTCGTACGAGGGCAGACAGGAAGCATGGCGCACACTCCACGTACACATAGGCACACACCGACTATAAGATGACGTACTCGTATGATTTTATGCGCGATTTTAAACCAACCAATCAGCTGCAGTAGAGCTTCAAGAAAGGTCATTATTGATGGAAACATGTCTAAGAAGGTTGGGCATCTCGTGAGAAGCGCGCGCAGTATTTCTTGTATCCTTATTTCTTAGAAGACAGTTGAAATGATGGTGGAGGCGAGCAACCAACCAGTAAAGGGATTTCTTACTTATAGTTTTAACATGATGGAACAAAAAAATGCATAGCTTTTTTTCTCTTCAAATAAATAATACGGTTACCAGTACATTACTGACGTTATTAAACGAAGCTTTACGAAAACTATTATAAAGCATGGAGCAACTTAATTTCAATTAAACTGCACTGTCTATAAAATATCAGTTCAACCTGAGTTTTGTTCTAAGTTAAAAAATAAAATGTATGTCGAGACAGTCTTATTACAAAAAATCATTTCAGATATAAATTCATTTAGCCTCATTTCCATCATATGACCAGATATTACATAGACACTTTATAATTTGATAATAAAACACTACACAAAATCCTTAACACTAACTATATTCTTCTTTATAATCGCGCATAAGTTCTTGGAATTACATCTGCCCAGCCAATTTACTTTTAATAATAATAATAAAAAACCACGGATATGAAATTATTTTATTGCAACAGTTACCTAGCAGAAACTAGGTGGTAAAGGGTTATTTTACATTTCCAATTACAAATGGCAAAAAAAAAGGAAAACCTAAACTCAACCACTGGAAACAACCTTTTTTTTTTACATAATTATTCGTATTTGCTAAATATCTATACTTTTCCTTTTTTAACACTTGCTTTTTTATTTTTAAAGTATAAAAACATATTTTAATAAAAAAAAGTCCTTAAGCAGTTTCAGGTCATGGTACTTAGGGAAGCTTATATAGCAAAAAGAAAGTTTAATCAGTTTGTTTTAAGCATACTGTTTTGCTAAGTATTAGTAGTTACGATACATTCTAAGTTTTAATGATCATAAATGTTTCGAAGGTTAAAAACGAGTATGTGCTTTTAGTTTTAGCTGAATATGTTACGTTGCATCTGTGACTGTAAGAGTGCGTTTTCGTAGTTAGCAAATCAGGAATTCGCATTTATTATAAGTCAAAACAAACATGTAAAATCTAATTACTTCAACTTGTATAAAATACGCCAGTAATATTGACATTTACATTATTTTTATTTTGTAGCGTTTCAGATAAGATCTAATTTTCTTATCAAGGTGTTAGATGCCCCCATCAGCACACTTGACCTTGATCTCCCGACCCCCGAACCCCTTTCTTAGTGGGGTAATCAAGCGCACGGTGTTTAGTGGCTGTATTTCAAAGTGATCCGTTGGTAAACTATAACCACGAAATTAAATCTGTCTGCAGCAAAATTTGAAAATTATGTCTAACGTTATTCATGTATCGCCGGTTTTGATACAGCGTACAGTCAAAGTAAAAGTAACGATAAGCTGACACCGAAAACAAAACAGAAGACCATAAAACTAAATGCACATTTTGTGTCTTACACTTAACGAAACAAGAATTTTTTTAATATGTAGTACTTCCTCATCTATGGAGACTTCAGAAAAACACATATTCATTATTCTATCAAAATTAAATTGATCTACATATAGCTGGGAGAACGAACAACAAAGTTATATAAATGTAAACGAACAAAATCCTGGTATGTGGATTATATGGATAAGGTATGGAATGGTGCATTATATTGCATGTTTTTCGTATCACGAAACTTGAAAGTAACGTTTTGTCAATACCGAGATTGTTAATTTACGTTTATGGACTTAACAACAGCTTCTCGAATCTGAAGTCGTCACTAAGACTATATTTTAGTCTACGTAAGGCTAAAATATTTTTGATACGCAGTTCCTTCTCTTCAAGAAATTTGACCATACAGATTAGAACTCAAACCTAGCAGTAAGTTCAATACCATGAAGCTCTTAAGAACTCTTCTATTCTCGTAGTTATAAAATTATCGGTGTACTTAGAAATAAATACGTTTATCAATAAAATTACAGCTATACAAAAATGTCTTTGTGAAAAAGGTATCAGTTCAATCTCAACGATCGTATAACTAGTTCAAGATAAGATTCTTAAAATAGCTCATCTTTAAAGATTCGTTCAACACTCTTTAAGAACTTAATTTTCTGTTAGAGAAAAACCGTCCTAAACATTTCAATGTGCGTTGTAAAGTAAAAAAAAAATGTCGTATCAGTGCTTTCTATGTCACTGTGTCAGGGTACCAAATATTCCCAGCCCCGATGTATTCTCGCAAAATCAGAGTTACCACCCATTTTTTCTAATAACCATAAAATCACACATAAGTAACTTGTACATTTCAAATTTTCAAAACTAACTTTACCAATAACATTTTCCACTTGAGAAGGATTAAAATCCTATATAGGCAACCAATCACAAACTGTGAATGAAAATATCTATAGTCTATTTTCACTTCGCAACATCATTTACAAACGCATGCCTCTTTAATAAAGTCCAAATTGTGATATACTTCACTAAACTTGTGTAGCAAGAGCCAAAACAGTTTTTTTCAAATTTTAAATATAAAAATCTTTAACTAATTTCACTTTTCTCCATAGTTATCATTTTCATATGCACAATCAACAAATTTTATTATTTGTCAGTTACTAACACATTCCCAAGTAAAAGCAACCAGTACACGTATAAGCAACCCTTCTTGACACACTGTCTACCTTGACCATAGAGATAGTCTAATCAAAATAAGGTTTAACAATATCTTTAATACTACTTCTAAATAGTCCATTACCTGTTATACTACAAGCTGATGGAGACAAATTTTTTAAAGATTAAACTAAGCAGTGTGATGACACTGGGGGGTTCCCCTTATTACGTGCTCGATTCAACCTAAATGTTGACATTAGCTTTGGAGTAGAAGCATCTTGTGGTCAAAAAGTACTGGATTTTATACTGTAGTATATTTTCCTGTGAATTATGTGTCATAATGGACAGAGCTGACTAACTGATCTACAGGATTAATGTGTCTGTACACATGCAAGTACAAATGGCTATAAAAACCAGATTATCATTCACTTATCGCACATGCGTGTTCCACCATGTTTCACTTGAATTTAACTGATAAATACAACTCATGACCGACTGGTGGAGTGCATCTTCACATATTCAGTGTATTTTAAATGCGAATGGGTGCATTCCCACGTTTGAATACAGTAAGAATACAATACCCTTTCCAAAACATTTTGTGGTTGATTAATGTAATATTTCTTGGCAGAATGTATACAGAATTGTTAATATTCCAAAACAGAGAGTTTTTTCTAAGATACAAGTAATGTGTTTCATGTTTATTTCTGTTAGCTGGTAGTCCACTTCTTGCAAGAACTGTTTAGCTAAATACATTTACATACTTACAAGGTTTAATAAAGTTTATCAAATGTATAATTCTGCGGATGTTTTGAGCTAAAACAGATAAAGATGTGATACACAGCTTCTGATTGGATATTACTGAATTAAACTATACTCTTACATGACACAATGAAAATCCGCTATGGCTTTTCTGGGAGTTATATAATTCAAAGCATCACAGACAAAAAAACTGCTACCACAATCTGTGCTTACAGCATATCTTAAGATGTTTATGGAATCGTCTCTTCCAGGAATTCAAATCAGACCTTTTCTTTAAAAGGCGTTGAACAAACCCCGCTTACTCCTCCTAGACTAAACTAACATAATGCCTCGTTGGTGAAGAGCGTTCCTCACCCCGAATTTTGACGTTATTAATATTGTATATTCCTAATTTTCTATACTTTCTTTTTTTATTGCTATGCTCTTTTAAATTATACATAATGTACTGTACCACGTTCAGATGTTACAAAAATACAGTACGAAATACTCCAATAATGTGGAGCATACGACGAAGCACTTCTAATGAAGCTAGCTATATTATCATATTGTTATTCATATAACCGAAGAAATTTATATGTATATTAATGTATATTATGTTGGCTTTATCATTTGCTTGATCACATTCAATCGATAACTAATATTCGTCATAATATTTCACGGATTATCATTATATATATATTTAACTTGCAACAGGAACAAATATTTATGAAGCATTCGCAGACTATAAATCATAAAAAGCTGTACAACTAAACATCTGTTTCCAGTATAATGAGAATTAAGTCACGTAATAAGTATACGTTTGACCAAAACTGGTCTTCTTGAAATGTAACCATATGCGTACGCCAATCCAACATAACATTTGCTAATATATTTATTCAACTTATACAAAACGTCTTTTGCACGTCTGTTTACACGAAATATGGAGTCAAGTTAATGTTAATACAATTCCTCCCCTTCCGTGGTCGACAGATGAACTAGCCACAACATCTACAGCCATTATTAACACACAAATACAGACTTCCACAAGTAAAGCGTGGTGATTTGCCTTGAAAATATATTGAGTGGGATGTTTTAACACCAAAATAAAATCATTACTACAGTTAAACAGAACTTGAAAAAAAAAAAAACCAACATATAAATATATAACAAATCAAGAAATTTCCTTACGTACAAAAACTTCTCTAACGTTTAACTGTAGTACACAAGAAAGGTTATTAAACAGTTAGCAATCTATATTCATTCAATTGTTCCGAATGGCAATGCTTCTGGATTACTTTTTATGAAATTAATATAGGTTGTAAGGTTAACAGTGATTGGTCTAAAAATTAAATAACTGGAATCATAGTAACGTCATAGTGGCAGCCATCTTTGTAGTGATAATTATTCTCTTTTTGTAAAGCTGCTTAACGTGTCAGAAATAACATAATGATATCAACTTTACAAATACATTAATAACATCATTCATAGTCTCAACACATCTGACCACAAAAATCAAGGATGAAACGATCTGTTGTCAAAGCGATTTTGCATACAGCCTTATATTCAAGTAAGCCTATAATATACCCATCAAGTTTTCATGCATTTCGTTCCACTGTAATAACTTGAAGAAACAATAGGTCAGTTCACCACGTGGTTTGTTGTGTTTTCATCTTTAGTTGACCTTACCTATGCCAATAGTACAGCCATATGTAATATATAATAGGGTCTCAGCACTTGCCTACCTAGTGATATATCCAGTCTTTTTACATGTAAATAAAGTTATTATTTTCACAATTAGTAAACCAAAAACTCTTTATATACAATCTATGTATATAACGAACTTCTCGTCAGATGCTCATATGTTCTGTTTAACTCGGTCGCCCAATATTTCTAGATGATATGTCAATAGGTGGGATATAAAATTTCCAATTACAACAAATGTTTAACATCCAATAAAATTTGTATTGCTTTTTGTTTTAAGTTTAAGACTAATTCAATGACAAAACTAATTTACTCTACGTTTTTTTTCTTTCAGCAACATTAAATACTTTAATCACAATTAATGAATCTTTAAACTCGCTGTTTGAAGAAAATCCTTCGGATCAAGTTCCAAATACAAACAACACACCAGCTAAATTACCTTCTGCCATTCACTCCTTGCCACAAACACATGTATGAAGTATTCCAACCTTAAAATTAACAGAATCATTTCCGATCTTGTTTAGTTTCTTTTATGGCTAAAAAGTCAGTACCTATTTTGTTTGAAAACATTTCCTAAGTCATATATTTCAGGGAAGGAAAGAAAAACCGAATAGAAACAAGAACATTTTTAAAGGTGTCATTATACAACATCTTTATTACCTAATATATAAGTGTGGCCCGACTTCAAAAGATGTATAAGAAGTAACTGTAAAATGTTGATCAAACAAATATATGAAAGTTTATACGCAAACACTTAATAATTAGACTGGAAAAAAGGCGAGTTACTGACATACATGTAGCCTTATAAGTCTTTATATATATTATTAACTCGAAACGATAATACAATCGTGAATTTCAATGCTATATGCAGTTGCTAGAATTTCATCAAGTAAATCTGTATGTTTTTTTTTCTTCTGAAAATTGTTTAAAGCAACAACAAGAACTATTTGCGATATTCATCCCTAATTCAAGTAACAGACTGATACTCAACGGAACACACCGTCAACTCTTTGGCTACTCTAACTGGATAGCGAAGTTTGACCGTTACTCTTATAACGCATCTACGGACCCAGAGTGCGAAACGCATCTACGGTAACAGAACGCGATCCATGATCCCTCAAATTCACAGACCTGCAGGCTAGCCAGTAGACTACGCTAGGCTGGGGAGGGGAGGGGGGAGTCAATAACGTTATTTTAAAACACAAAACAAACAGTTTGTTCGTAATTAAGCACAAAGCCACACAATGAGCTATCTGTGCTCTGCCCACCAAGGGTATCGAAACCCGGTTTCTAGCGTTGTAAGTCCGCAGACATACCGCTGTGCTACCACTGGGGGGGGGGGCACAAAACGAACAGTCAGATACAAACGTATATCATGTTTTAACACAAAACGTACAGAAACAAATACTCCTACATACCTAATAATTTCTACAAGTTTGTTGATTTTAACAGCATGTACATAACTGTTTTGGAAAACTTTCGCCACTGATTCAGAAGCAACACAAATTGCTCGGAATTTCTCAGATCTACAAAAACTGTCTTGGACTCATTCTTCCCACCAATAACGTCAATGCAATCTGAAATGAAGAAAGAGAAATGTTTTACTTTCAACAGTAACAAAAAATAGTAAATACAATATAAAAATGAAGCTCATCACAAATAAAAAAGCTAGTATTTATTTGTGTGTTATATTTGAGCAATAAAGTATTCTCAATCCTTTACCGAGATTACTGATTTCATTTTTTCCGAATACCGGTATAATCTTTATCCTGCAGGTTACCAGTAAAAACGGTTCATTTCCACAACACTTTCATCTTTCCTCAATCCATTGTTTCTACAAGCACGCAACGTACAGACATACGAACGTACTTGCAAATATATAGACAGATACTGAGTTTGCTATATACGCTGTAGTACCTCGGATAAACGTCTCATTTATCATTACGCCTTGCTCATTCAGTGCAATATTTTACCTATTAGTCCATATAATGCGAATTATTATAGAAAAAATAGTAAGTAAAGTTATTGCACTGAACACTGAATGAGCAAGGCATGATATAATTATTAAAAAAAATTCTACAAACTAAGGACTCACCAGGCTTAATTTGTTTTTTTAATAATAATTCACCATTATATGGACTAATAGGTAAAGTTATTACACTGAACACTGAATGACCAAGGCATAATATAATTATTTTAAAAAGTCTAAAAACTAAGGACTCACCAGGCTTAATTATAGTCCATATAATGGCGAATTATTAAAGAAAAAATCTAATTAAACCTGGTGAGTCCTTAGTTTTTAGGCTTTTTTAAAATAATTTTGTAGAGACTTACGATCCCGAGGGGATATTCCTAGTAGGAGAAGGATTAAGATATCAATTACATACGCCTTTACTGTTACTCACATTTAACATTTTTAAAGTTTTGACCAATACAAATACAGTTTCCGTTAGCGTTTGTAATATTATACGAATGCAATCTTGAATAACCGAATTTCCCGCCATTTTATGTAAGCACGCCTGTACTTTGTTTTTTACATACGAGCGTCTTATCTTACCCTTATGTCTAGTTCTTCCCAACTATGCGGGCATAATAATGGTATTTATTCCATAGGATTCATACTTTATTTAACTAAGATGCTTAAACAGGTTTTACGAAAAATCCTATTTGACTTGTATACTTTGTGTAAAATACATTTTCTAGGAAATCAACAAAGGAGTTTCACACGAACAAATATTCTGGGGCTATAGATTTATAATTTTACACGATTCTCATTTAAAAAGTTTAATCATATACGTCCGCTCTTCTTATATTTCGGTATTCTAGGTATAGAAACCGAATAACGAAATTTATCTATAATTTTAAAACCATTTCAAGATATTAGCATCTGATCTAGAAGAAAATGCGTTGTAAAACATCATCGACAAAACATTAAACAACATATAATATATCCGGATATACCTCAAGTAAACGTTTTACTTCGTACTTTTCACATACCTATCAGTATCTTATACAAAATATCAGAAGCATCGCTAGAAGGATTTGATATTTCAATTCTGAAAATTCTGTCAGAAAGTTAAAGGATTAAAGCTTGAGAAGGCACAGACATGGTTGGTGTGTCAATTTAGAAAAACTGGTGGAAAAATTAATGATGGGAAAATCGTTAGGATGTAAAGAGCCTATTTTCCATAACCAATATAGTGAAAGATTTTGTATGCAAAATCATATAGGTATTTTTTCAACGGTGGCCAGAGAAAATGGTAGGAAAAAAAAACATTTTGATTCTAGACAAAAGGCAAACTAGACGACAGATTAAAATTTTATGTTGATAATTTTGTTCCCTTACAATGTTTTTTGAAAGTCCATAACCTCTTCAAATATTCTGGTAAATTGTTAATATGTAGAATAACTAAATACAAGCTCTACAACAAGGTAGAAATTCTAACTAACTGTATAACGACACTTTTGTAAAAAAAATTGCAAACTCAAGGTTATAAACTAGATATTTGAATTGATAAGACTAAAGGGAAGGCACCCACCGTCTACTCGTGACTGTAACCTACTCTTATCGAATAGTGGGATTTCACCGTCCCACGGCAAGAAAGATACAAACTTGGTATCTTCGACTTTATAGTCCAGACATGTTAATCACTAGGCCAAGCCCGGACCCAGTATTATAAAACTACTTTTGATAAAGCGTACAAAGATGAAAGTATATAATTACAAGAAAACCTGAATATTCCAACTCTTTACCTGATTATCGAATATCTACGCTCAGTGATTAATTTTCGAAGTTATTCGAACTTAAAACTTTCTTTTTGTATGACTGAAATATTGACATATTTTAACATTTGTCAACATATATTCAAAACGCAAGTCTATTAAGCCAGTTGTGTGGGAGGTTTGTCGCCATTTTGGTCCAGTATTTGTGACTAACGGTCTGTTGATTATTGGCTCACTCATCGTGTTTCTACTCGCTTGTGGAAAATCATAGTATCTAATTGTAGGTTAGTTTTGTTTTGTTTTTTTCTGAAGTATTACTTAACATGTAAACGCGAACAAATACTGAATACAACGTCTAGGGTTCACGATATTAAATTGGTGTAGCTATATACACACAATGCAAATAATACATCAAAACATAATACTACATACAATGGAAATGTATCAACAACTCACATATATTTTAAGTTCTAAAGACAATCGTGGGTCCAGCATTTTACTGATTTTATACTGTGCAGAGATATACTAATGAGTAAATCAATATCGCTCAATGAAAGATTAAGAAACCTCGTTTCACGCAACTACTACATACACACACACACACCAAAAAAAGTAAAGTCTGTGGAGTTGACGGGAAATAAAAGAGGACTGACTGTTACGAGGACCAAAATATCAACGTCATCATAAGTCTAGACATACTTGCTCGTGTACAGACTTCCGCGTTATCAGAATACTGTGAATCATGGTGAAAAGGAAGCACCTGTAGGCCTAGTTCCAGTTTGTCCGCTCACACCACTTGGTACACGTCTATACAGCTACGCATATGAAAGGATAAGAGAGGGGGGGGGGGGATAGGGCTGTTTCAGAGACGCCAAACGCTACCGCTACCTCGGCTAAGCTTTATCACGAGGCCCTTCTCTTCAACTTACAGCGACCCCTACGAGAAGAGTAGCGATGCCACGAAATTATGCGGTCAGCACCCTTATATGCTGTAGACGACTGCCATGATGTACATGGTTGTTCCTTCGCGATTCCAGCGTTATAACTTATTATATGTAAATCTTGATTAACCTAACTTTAGAACGCACGTTGAATGTACATCATCAATATAACTTTAAAGTTTCTGTTATTAAAAGATTCAAAATAATCGCTCCAAGCCTTTACAGTTGGTTTTGGCGCCATCTTCAATACATGGCCTACTTATCATTACGAGACATGTAAATACCACTACAACTGTTCGTCGTATTCAAGGTCAATGTCAAGAAACACGCACGCGGATGGCGTTGGATTAGTATAAAGAACGATGCTTTGTGAGTTTAGTTAATATTGCGCTTGCGCAATAACAATTTCGTGACGTCCGCCAACCAAAACCACTGTGTCTACTAGGAATAAGAAATCTATCAACAGTATTTAATTACACCGTCGGGGGTAAAAGCACGAGCTACAGCAAGTTATTGAAACTCACCAATAACCAGAATTGTATTTTTACCACCTAAACTGATTTTATATTTAACATTTTAAAAATATGATGACAAGCAAATTTATAATCAGCTAAAAAAATAGTTAATTTGTGGGTGCACTCGTTTGTCGTAGCTGGTAACCGTGGTAGAGCTTAACAAGACACATATATAATAGATACCCAGATACTCTGCTACAAAGGTAGAGTCACGTGGAAAACATCTTGAACCTTACGCCCGTATTCTGAGAAAATGGAACATCACACACACACATTTGGAATTACTCACATAAAACAGCTGTCCAGGGACCCTTAATGTTTGACAATATGTAATGTTTATGGTTAAGTACACCTAGGTGCAACTGAAAGAGAGAGAGAAAAGACTTTATTGTTTGAAATACAATAAACTGACTGAAGCAAAACTGGCTTACTTTCATAAACAGTTAGGATAATCTACGATTTAATATAAACTTAGGAGAAATTATACAAACATTCGTGGAAGTATATTATTAAATTAGGGTAATTTTCAACGCAATGTCCCCCGGTGGGACAGCAGTATATTTACTGACTAACAACGCCAAAATCCGGGGTTGGATTTCCCGCGTTGGACACAGCAGATAGCCCATTGTGGCTTTGATCTGAAAACAAACAAACAAATTCAACACAAAATACTTTACAGTTATTTTATTTTCTACTCAAACATCCTATGCTTTTGAGAGAAAGATAACAATGTTCAAAAGCTAATACATTTACTCCTTCACAAGTCACGATTTCAAACAACTTGGTTTTACTTATGAAATCACGTGCTAAACATATTACTCTGTAACATTAAACCAAAGATTTTAAGCTCATTGCAAGTAACACAAAAACGTTGTGCGTTGTTTTTATTTTATTGATATATGTATATATATATACATATAACTACTCCCTGTCGCTTTCATATGATGTAAATATGAATCCTTTTAATAACGGAATTATATAACGTATTTCAAATTTATAGTTGTTTTATACATAACTTTTTGTACAAGTATTCCACAGTAAGTATTATGTGTCACAAAAGTGACAGATTTACAGATTCAAAATTCGAAAACAGCTAAAATGGGATAGAAAAAAATGCATCATTTACGCCACTGTTAAAGTGGCATCATCAGATTTACAGATTTTTTTTTTCTGTTGTTGTTTGAATATATTTTTGGATAGAATAAAATACAAGCATCTCTAGAACGTTTAAACTTTACGTTTTTTTCACAAAAATGTACATGTATTGCTTTAGTATTAAATTTACCTGATGCTCAACTCTGAAGTCGAGAATTATATAAACAAAACAACTCCAACCATAATGAAAATAAACGATACTTTTAAAGTCAACATGGATTGCAGAATGTTATTTATTATTGTACGTTTACTGTGGATCATCAGTTTTACTTCAGTCGTTTTGCGTGGCTTATGAAAAATAGCGTATATTTCTCGTGTTATTTTCAACGTTTCAGTACTATTCGTTTTACTAAAACAACTGCCATATTATTCAACAATAACAACAATTCACTTCTTACACGATGATGTAGGTCTGGTCTTGTTAGAGTATTAGCAAGAAAGAATATTTCTTGAAGTTATTTTATTGTCATGAATTATTTATATACAAAATAATACTGTCGAAAATGGCAAGTATTTAAAAACAAAAGTATTCTTATATACATAAATGTAAGGACGAATTCAAATACCTGTAAATTCCTCGTTTGGCAGAAGAGCAAATTTTCCGAAATCCCATCATTTCTGACAACTTACAATAACAAATTCTACTTTTCAGACAGGCAGTAGGGCGGATACACGCATGCGCGTTGTATTACAAATTAGTTTGACATCTTCTGCAATGATAATGTCATAGCTATGAACTCCAAGTTTTTGAAAAAAACAGTTCTAAAAGTACAAGAAACGTTGTTCTTTTTATAATTGTTGGGAAGGGCACTTGCTGTAAACTCTGAATTAAGGAAACAGTCCATAAAGTACAACTGTTTTGATTTTTTAATTTATACAAACAAAAAGAACACCACAGTACTGAAGTACTATATGTCTATTATCTTTGAAGAAACAGAAGCATTTTATGATATAAAGACATACACTTGTTCGTAAATTTCTTAACGCATATCAATGCGCTTTGTTAGTAAAGAAAATATACCACATAAGACCGTCTTAAAAGTAAATTACTGTACTAAAAAAAAGTATGACAAAAAACATCAAAACTACAACTGTGGAATTTTGTGTTCAAACTAACAGGAAAGTACGTATGACTTCAAAGGTCGGCCTGGCATGGCCGGGTGGTTAGGGCGATCGTCTCGCAATCTGAGGGTCGCGGGTTCGAATCCCCGTCACACCAACCATGCTCGCCCTTTCAGCCATGGGGGCGTTATAATGTGACGGTCAATCCCACTATTCGTTGGTAAAAGAGTACCCCAAGAGTTGGCGGTGGGTGGTGATGACTAGCTGCCTTTCCTCTCGTCTTACACTTCTAAATTAGGGACGGCTAGCGCAGATAGCCCTCGTGTAGCTTTGCGCGAAATTTAAAAAAAAAAAACTTCAAAGGAGCACAAAATTTTCTTCTTAACCCAGTATTCTCCATCTTCTAGGTTTGAAGGCGAATAAAGTAATTACTTATAACAGTATAAGGCCTAAGTTTAACACAGAATAAAGCGATGTTGTTTTTACTTTTCTTTCTTAACTGGTGAATAACACTTCATGTATCTAACACAAATACTGTTTCGCATAATATCAAAAGCTATATGCGTTTCTTTTTTAATGCGATCAAAAAAAAAAGGTTCAACACATTATACAGCCGAAGTATGCGCTTTGTTATTGATAGGCTATTCAAAACTATTTAAACGTTCAATTGTATTATTACTATATTTTTTTCAATAATCAAGATCATAAAAAAAGGCGAATACTGACCCCTTTTTTTTGCTGTTTCTACGCTTATAGAATGTCGTTCGCCGACTTCCAATAACAAAGCATATATATATATATATATGTATCTGACTTAACCAACTCCGTTGCCATGTCATTGGACTAAACAGTTGCCGCTTCGTTCACCAAGCTTTGATGTGACATATTTCTTCTACATCTGGTGAGTGTCGATAACTTGCCCAAGCTACAAGAACATGATTCGCAACCACAGCAATGCTGGATGACATCTGTGAATAATACACAGAGCTTGGTGCATAGCGGCTGACAAGGATATTTTCCCTTTGAGACTTCCCTAAAACAAAGTGGAACAACAACAACAAAAATCGTAACACAGCATTTGGTAATAAAAACCAAATACGTGTATTAAGGGTGTGTTTCTGAACAAAGAGATTCTCATAGCCAGCATTTGGGATATCTGATGTTCTTAAAGTGTTGTTTTTCTTATACGGTGTCTGTACAACTATCGTAACATGGCCAGGTGGTTAGGGCACTCGACTCGCACTATACGGGTATCGGGTTCGAATCCCCGTCCCACCAAACATGCTCGCCCTTTCAGCCGTGGAGGCGTTATAATGTGACGGTCAATCCCTCTATTCGTTGGTAAAAGAGCAGCCGAAGAGTTGGCGGTGGATGGTGGTGACTAGCGGCCTTATAATCTTACACTACTAAATTAGGGACGGATGGCGCAGACAGTCCTCGTGTAGCTTTGCGCGAAATTCAAAACAAACAAACAAACTATCGTAACTATCTGTATTGATACAAATATCCACCCTTATCGGCAACAGTTTTTTACATACACTGGTTTTTAGAATACACATATACATAGTGCTAAATGTTTGTTTGTTTGTAATTAAGCACAAAGCTACTCAATGGGCTATCTGTGCTCTGCCCAACACGGGTATCGAAACCCGGTTTCTAGCATTGCATGTCCGAAGACATGCCGCTGTGCCACTGGGAGACAGTGCTAAATGTTTGTTTGTTTGTAATTAAGCACAAAGCTACTCAATGGGCTATCTGTGCTCTGCCCAACACGGGTATCGAAACCCGGTTTCTAGCATTGCATGTCAGAAGACATGCCGCTGTGCCACTGGGAGACAGTGCTAAATGTTTTCGTATACTCAATGCCAATTCATCATTTCTAAACATGCGAAGCTTTAATAAGTAAACAAGACTAAACGTAGGAAACTATAACTAGTCTATGGTTTATAACTTGCTTTGCTCTCCAGTTTTGTGTGACGACAGTTAAACTACAACTATTGTTTCTCATATATATATTTGTTGTTCTAATACATTTACTTTAGATGAAACTACAGGTTCCATTTTTATTTCATAAAAGATGAATCATATTTAACATTAATGTATGAATGTGTGCGTGTGGTATACTTGTAGACTTACTTAAACAATTTACTCACACACACATATACAGTTCGTAACAAAACAATGGACAAGTTTAACATTGTGCAATGTGAAAAGGTTGTCTATTTAACGACTAAGAGTATATTCAACGTTACTATCGTCGCATTGTTCACATAATATAAAATAAAAGCCATATCCATATATACTAGTTTGTACACGTGTAAAAGAGTTACTTGTTCATACTAGAATTAGAAGTTAGTGCGATATATTCACTGGAAATTGACATAACTGTACGAAACATGTTTGGCTGATAATAATTATTGTTGTCTTGTAAATGGTAAAGAGTAGACTTACAAGAATATACTCCAATATTAATATTTTTAGACTATTTCTCGAAATTATAAAACTATAAAAACTTGTTTAAAAACTTTGAAGAAAGTAGTTTATTCAAAGAAGTGTGGTTGACAATCATCATAAACAACCATAGGTGCCAAGTACGTGCCTCTCCCCCTCGGGAGAAGTGCATAATATGTAGGCCTAATAAACTTTTTTACAAGTCAATTATATTGCCCCCCCCCCTCCGGGAAAAGCACATAATATGCAGGCCTAATAAACTTTTCACGTGTCAATTCTCTTACCTCCTCCCTTCTTAGGAAAAAATAAAATAAATTCGGCGCCTGAGTAAACAACAGACATATACATAGTAATATTTTATAATGGTAATTTCTTCATGATTATAACTGGTATAAACAACAGACATAGAGGACTTTTCAGGAACGTTATTATTATTATTTTATAGTTTTAGTGGAAAATATAAGGCTATAAAAACTTAGTATTTATACTTTGTAGAAAGAAATTATCCCTAGTGTAATTTTTACACTCACGTCTTTATACTCTTTCACTTCGAAGAGGAATCCTAAGCTATCCAGCTTTCTAAATAAACTAAAGAGAGAAATATAAAAACTACGTCTAGAGCACATACAGACTATCATTACGTCATTTGTTCTATTCTCTGCCCAATTGTGTTGAAGAAACTGTTCGAAAATGCAGATTATATGGGTTTTGTTATTAATAGAATCTAATAAGTTTTTTATATCAGGCCTAGTTTAAAATCGCAATTTTTATTGTTGTTTTTTCAAGTGACTTCTTGAAAGTGACTATAATAGATGCAAAAAAGATGAATTTAGTCCCTTTTTCTTTTAACCTGTCTATACGTTATTTGTCGATCCTATAGGAAATATGTAAGAGCCTGAACCACCTCATTACATCAAAACAAAAACGATAATATACGGAATCTTTGGCAGGAAGGTACGTAAGATTGCCTTTCTTGCATGTTGCTATAGAGCTCCAAACACATACACACAAGACAAAAAATGACAAGTGGTTTGTTCTACATTTCACAACTTTTAAAAATCATTCTAGCCAGGAGTTTATTTCCAAGCTACACAAATCCAAGTGTTAGTCTGGGTATTGTAGATCGATCCACATAATGATATCTGCATAATTTGAACAAAACATTGAAGTACAGCTACAAGTGTTTGAAATATGTTACTTTTACGGTTCGTATCTCGAACGTGGCTATGACAATCAAACTGTTCTACTGCTATCACACTCACATAATATTTATATTTTTATACATCTTTTAACCGAAAAGAAATTATTCTGATGTTGCACGAAAAGTTATAGCGTAATTGGAAATATCTTTAAACAAATATGTATATATATATATATATTTACTTGGAAACACAGTGCGGAAAGATAAAAAAAAAAACACATTGC
>NW_013665688.1:631647-658157 GCF_000517525.1 Limulus polyphemus
ATATATATATATATATATATATATATATGTATGTATGTATGTATGTATGTATGTATGTATGTATGTGTGTGTGTGTGTGTGTTTGTAATATTATCAAAATAAAGTTTAAATTTTTATGGTTCGTGAACAAATATATGGTACGTAAAGATATTGTGAAAAAAAATCTCCTACACAATACATATCTCTTCAAGTCACACCTGTATATCAATATGTACAAGTAATACCTTTACATTAACAACGTATACATGTACGCTATTTCAAATAAGTCTATCAAATTAATCCGAATCCTGAATGATGTACAGGCCAAATAATCAGTAAGTTTTTGATTGAAATTTTATCTTACACAAGTTTCTAGTCAAAGTTGTTCAACAGAATTGAAATTCAAGTGGTTTATGTTACTTGAGCTGAAATCTCACAAGATCGATAAAGATTAAACTGTGTAGTTTAATGTTAGATCTACAGTGATGTCACGGAACGCACTGTGGGAAGCCGCAGCAGGACACCACAACCAATCGTTGTTCCCGGCAGCACCAAGACGTAAACAAGCCGTCACACTCGCACTGTGTCAGAAGTGACCAATAAGGCGCACGCACTCTAATAAGGACACGCCTTTTTGACTACAAATCTGTCAGTCTTAAAACCAGTGAGGTGGTTACGTCACAAAATGAAAATATTGAGCAGAAACATCAATAATAATCATGTCTAGAATCAAGTTTTCAAAATAGACGAATGTAGAATTAAAAGTTTCCAAATATATTTAAACTGCATATACCAGACCAATTATAATTAAGTTCACTATTCTAATCTATTGTGAAATGAACCTAAAACACATGAAATAGCGTGAGTACGCTTATATTCGGTAAAAAATAAATAAGCATATTTCAAAAAACAAACTTCAAGTTTTTCCTGAAATATTTATAAGTATTTTGGTTCCAAACTGCATATTCCAGGCTAATTTTTAAATAGGCTCACTGTTTTGATGTATAAAACCGGACAGTATGAAGTATGTTTGTTTGTATGGATGTTTTAGCACAAACCTAAACAATGGGCTATAGGCGTTCTGTGCACCGCGGGGATCAAATCTACGATTTTAACGTTGTAAGTCTGTAAAATTACCGCTGAATCATTGGGTAACATGAAATAGGGGAGGAGTTCGTTTTCGGTAAAAAATATTAAAAAATGAATAAAAATGCGCATTTAAAAGGGGGAAAAAAAATGTTCCACTTTTTTAGTGTATTTGTGAATATGTTACTCGTCTTTGTATTTTCAAGTTTGTGTATTTCCAAAATTCATATCATCTTCAGCGTTTCACATGTACATTCTGAAGTTTTCTTAATTCATTATTAATAGCTAATACTGATCATCTCTCACATGATGCATGACACTGATCTTTATGGAAATTATTCGTAGAATAACATTAGCTTATCAGCTTTTTGTTCGTTTTTGAATCTTAACAGTCAATTGCTTTGTATGTCCATGACTTTGATGGTTGCAGGGTCTATAACATGAGTTTCGATTAATTCTATTGGTGTTTCCCAGTATCTTACATGGAAAATAAGTAATTTCATCATATTGTGTTTGGTCAGTTCTTTTCAATGCGTTGTAATAATCAAAACCACAAAATTACTCACTATGGTGTAATATGTAGACCTCACCGGTAGTGAACTTTATACAAACAAGTTGGTAGTTTGAAGGTTAATAAATCTATTTGGCTTGTTTTCGAAAAATGTATTTAATTATTGTTAAAGGTTAAATTGTAAAGTGGATCATATTCTACCGTATCAAACCAGGTAACTTATACCGATGGGTAATTAACACACACATCAAATTGTGATGATACAAATCCCATGTAAATAATGTAGTTTTTTAATTATACTGTGATATATAACCTTTGTTTTATTTAAACTCTACATGTGGGAAAAAAGTAAAACACACACAAAAAGTTATATTGTGAATTAACACAAACGTTGTGTTATTTCACGACACAAATCCTGTGCCCCAAATATTAATTGTTGTAGAGATATAAACACAGAAGTTTGCTTTATTACAACACAAACGACGTGTGATTTTCAATTCAGAATAGTGTTTATTTAAATATATTGTTGTATTTTGATGTCACATTTTTATTATTTTATACAAATTGTGTTCTGTTTTGTTAGCTCACAATGGTTGTGTTATTTTTAGCTTAAACTCGTGCTGCAACCACTCAAACACCAGATTTGTGATAAAAGAGTGTTGGCAGTGACGTCAAAGAATATTATATATAGTTTAAGTGTTTATATATACATTAATGGAATTAATATATATATATTTACTACGTGACAAAATATTAAGTTTTTTTTAAAGAGGCATGCCTTTGAACAATTACAGCATTAAATGTATTATGTTACTAAATAATTCACTAAAATGGGACAGATACAATGAAGTTTTGGCAATTAGTGTCGTGGAAGATGAAGGGACAAATTATGGGTGATTCAATGCAAAAAAAACCTCCTCAGGTACTCCAACTGAGCGCATATCACTGGTAAGATGCATACAGAAAATGGCTGCAAGTATAAGCCTTTCCTGAACAGTGTATTCTCGCACGAAGGGATGGGGTTGTCGATAAACTTGGCAAAGGTTTATCAAAATGTCCGTAATCACCTGTTCGTTTCTCAGTCTAGTCTGCTTGCGGTAGTCGAACGTTCCAGTATATATGAAAAGCCATAATTTAGTTATAAAATGTTCGAATATTTCAAACAAACGTCCAGTTTATTTTATCTTTCTAAAATAAAAATGACATAATTACAAGCACATATTCATTTCTAAGAAGTAAAAATTCAAACACACCAAAAGCTATACAAATAGGTTGCAAAAAATAAGTTCTGAATGTTAAATGTAAAAACATTATTATAGTTACAGCTTTGTCTATTTTAAAGTTTACTAAGAATTGTACGTTCTCTCATGACTGTTTGTTTGTTTGTAATTAAGCACAAAGCTACACAATGGGCTGTCTGTGCTCTGCCCACCACGGGTATAGAAACCCAGATTCTAGCGTTTTAAGTCCGCAGACATACCGCTGTGCCACTGGGGGGCTCTCATGTTTGTATGTGTTGTCATCCAGAGGCTCGGCGATAAGTTTGAGTGTTCATATCGTCAAATATCCTGCTTCGATGCCGTGGTGGGCACAGCACACATAGCCCATTGTGTAGCTTTACGCTTAACAAACAAATGATTCTATGTTCGCGTGTCATGGAAATGCTAAATCTGTCTCGGATATGCTTTAAAAACGTTATGATAGTACACACAAGAGTAAAACGCTCTTGTGTATCAGGCAGCTATATATCTTGCATAAATGTGATTAATTTTACTTAATATTATACACATTCAGTTCCATAAACTTACAAGTAATAGCATTTTGGATAAGAGTTATGACAATGTTGAGCACGTTAAATAAAAATTGATACATTGTTACAAAAATATTAGGAGTGAAATTACATTAAAGAAAAAAATCATTCTTTTCTTATAAATTTTACCAACATAAGTTTGTGAGTTATGTTAACAAAGACATAAGTTTGGTCTGATACATTTTAGAAATTATAATAATTTTATTACTTATTTATGGAGCATGCTTGAAAACTACGAATGTACATTTCTGTATGCACTCAAAATTCAACAAAAGTTAGTTAAAATTAACAACAACAAAAAAGCAAAAAAATAAAATAAAACTGCCTCACATTGAAGAGACACAGACCTTAGCATTATTCCTTTATAAGATACTAATATCTTAACGTAAAATCCATTTTTATAAATACAACTTTTTAAATACATAGTTTGATGTTTATCCATTCTAAAAGAAGTTTTAACTTTACTCGAGAAAATACGGGTGTCGATAATTTATGAGTTTAGGCCTAAAACGTTTATTTTGTAAAGTTTTAGAACTTTATACAATATACGTTATTTTTAGTTTCGTTCAAATATTTTACAATTGAGATCAAGAACAAAACCAGAAGAATAACAAAAAAGGCATGATAAAATCAGTGCAATTTGCCCTTTTCTGAGGCATTTTATTAAAAACAACTTTTTAAGCACTTACCTCCCAACACATATTACATATTTACCAAGAAAAGTCAATTATGATGTAAACTGTTATCACTGAAGAACGTTAGTTCTCAGCTTTCTTGTAGACATACAGCAATATGTAAGACGTAGATGTAGAAATTACGTGTATTATTTCTAATAGACTAATGCTAAACAAACTTCGTGTTATAAAAAGCTGCTCAGAAATTGACGTCAAATTTCTATAAGTAAAATTACACAGATTTAATATATAAATATATATGTCTCATCCTCCGATATCTAAATCATACGCATATTAAAGGTAAAATAAATAAACAATGGATAGTGTGAAACGAACACCACCGGTAGGAAAATGCCAAACCACAGACGACCCCCCTGGAAGAAAGGCCGGTGTCTAAATGCCGAGACAATCGATAAAAAAGAACTAGACATTTCTGGTTCTTACTTCATTGTATTGTTTGTCGAGACAAATGCCAATTAAAACTTGGAGACAGGAAGTTGCACGTGCCACGCAGTCTGAGGAATTCCTATGTAGGGGGCAACAGTTTATTTTATAAACAGGAAAAAGTCGGATGAAAATGGTTCAGGAGTAAATTAATGATTCATAAAGAAATAACAAGTTAACAGAAATTTTAAGTTTTATGTAGAATACACGAACTGCTCAGTTAGACGAAGATTTGAAGTAATTTCTACTAAGAATATTTTACGTTAGGAAAAAATCGTTATGCTTTTGACATATGTGCACTATTTACATATTCCGAGTTAATTAATTATATCGTTTGATGACATGAATATATTGATATGTACTTACGAAACCTTAAACTTCGGAAACTTATTACAGTCTGTTAAAATGAGCCAGTGATTTAACTACCTTTCTTATCGCGCCATTGACACTGTGATTTTCCCGCATTACAAGAATATTCAGAAAAATATATCAAAAAATCACACAAAGAAAAAAAGTTTTAAAATAATGAATTAGCATCAACACAGCGTTGAAAGTACTTGATTTTAACAATTTTTGTGAGTTGCATAATGTTCTTTATAACATCAGAACTTTACGTCAGAACATAAGAATTCATTAATTCAAATAATAATAAACACAACATAAATTATCAATAATTTATTGAAGCAAGGAACTTTTTAGTTGTACTAATCAAGTATTGCCAACACACAAATAAATGCAAGTATAAAAATCTGGGTATTACAAATCACCAGCAATGTCGAAATTAGTAAGTTAAACGTTTTACCAAACCCTCAAACAACATTCCTTATACCACCAAATCCGTTGTGGACTTGCGAATGTAATAGTAGATGGTTAATTATGTTGAAAAACAATTACTAGTAAATTAACGCCATCTGTAGTTGATCTTTATCAACTTTTGTTGTTTTTTTTTCGTTGATACGCGAAAATTAAATTTAAGATTGGATAATCAAGAGCACACACACAAAAAGAAAGACTATTATAAAAAGTAATAAAAGAGAATTTCTTGTTTGTTGTAGAGTAGAAAGCTACAAAATGGGCTCTCTGTGTTATGCCCACCACGGCTATCGAAATCCGATTTTTAGCATTATAAGCCCGTTAAACGCAAATCTACACAATTAGCTATCTATGTTGTGCCCAGCACGGGTATTGAAACTCGGTATCGGTATTTAGCGTCATAAACCCACAGACCGCTGAGCCACTGAAGGGGGGGGGGGAGAAAAGAACAGTTTATTATGTTTCAATAAATATATACATCTTTAATACTGGCAAAAACATGAACACAAAATCTCGATTTTGATATTAGGCACTAATTTGTCTTTCAATTTATCAAACTTCTTTTTTCCATTCTGAATCAGAAATTTGTTATCAATTTCGACAGTATTTACGTAAGCCTTTTACAAATTCAACCTACTACGGATGATGGGAGTTTGGTTCCGAAACTTAATGAGTTAGTTAAGCATATTTCGAAGAGGTTTTTGCGTTAAGTAGTAGTTGTTCTACTACTTTAATGGTGTTGAATCATTCAATGTTTTCTGAAATTCAGGTCGTTCTAAATCCTTTAACAGTAATAAACTCCAGCATTCGTTGCGTTACATTAAGTGTACTTTCTGTCCAATAACAGATATCTCGTGTTAATATTTAACAAGTGTTAAAATATGTGATGTGCCATCCTTAAAACGTTTATAATGAAACTTTCAACAAACATTTGAAAGATATATATAGAGATAGAGGAAATTTTTCATATTTACCGAGATTTACGTTTCAATTTCTCACACTATGAAATGTTGTTGAGAGTTGTGATTTCGTAAATCAAATTTTTGTAGTTGCTAGTCATGGTAGTACTATAACTGTAAACTCACTTTTCTTAAATGCAATATAACAAAAGGTATAGCGCGATACAACTAATTTAACATACATGGTTTTTTGAAACTCGGATACATAGGGTACAAAGCAATGCGATAGCTCCGTGTATTTTATTATTATTATGTAATTTCTCCGTTAATAATGCAATATTAGTTTGTGGTAAAATTGTTTACCAAATGTAAATTTGCATCGTTTTTACTGGAATTATGTGAAAAAATAACACAGAAATTATCGCAGCCCACGAATATCAAGAATTCAATTTAGAATTATACAACTTCCGATAAACTTTCCGTGTTACTATAATTTTTGATACTTACATAAACAACTTTTAGTTTGTATAATAGCATTTTATTCATTTTAACTCTTTCAAAACTGCACTTAACATTTTCTACTTAACTCCGGACTTTTAAGTGATAATTATTAATATAAGAATGGTTGATATTTGAAAAATATAAAATATAGCGCAGTTAGGCTTACAGTGACTGTAGGCGTAACTAAAACCATACATTTGAATACAAAACGTTTCCTGCTACATACGGCTATCATAACATGCCTTAGATATACATTATTATAAATCGAACTTCAAGAATTAGAAGCATCATATATATACGGATATACATGTGCCGCTATGCTACGCAAACTGTATTTCATGAGAAATCAGAGCTTAATCTTTCACTATTAATACAATCATTACATACGAAGAAGACTGGTTCTTGGATTTCTCCGAAAACAGTTTTATCTGTGTAAATTATGTAATTCTACGGCGCATCAAGTTTTCCTTGGACATAAATTAGTTAGTCAGTCTTAGCATCGTTGTTTGCTTAACAAATGACGTCTACATCCAATAATTAGTGAGAGTGACGCCACAGATCAATAGAAAACGAGGCAATATTACACGCAACAGACGGTTATGTTACATACACGGACACTGTAACCTTGAAGTGTAAAGTTTTAGATATATATACCCAAGTAATAAAAATTTAATGTCGTGAAAAGCTGCTAACTAAATAATACTCACTAACTAAAAATTAGGATGTATACAAGGTTGTCATGAAACTTAAACAAGAATGGGTATGACCCAAATATTACCCAACAAGGAAAAATGATAAAATGTACAAAGACTCTTTAAATTATACAATATATATTAATTACACAATCAAGGCTGAGAAAGCCTACGGGTTTTGGGAGTTATGTGCCAAATGGAGTGAATTAGATATCATTCAACAACTACGAATTAAAATTTTTACAAGGATATCTAAGTGTGAACTACATTTAAGAACGGTAAGAGTAAAGTTAAATTCTCAGACAACTGAGAATGGCCAAGTGTAAAAAAAAACGTTAAATTCTCAGACAACTGAGAATGGCCAAGTGTAAAAAAAACGTTAAATTCACAGACAACTGAGAATGGCCAAGTGTAAAAAAAACGTTAAATTCACAGACAACTGAGAATGGCCAAGTGTAAAAAAAAAACGTTAAATTATCAGACAACTGAGAATGGCCAAGTGTAAAAAAAACTTCTTGGAACTTAACGATAAACAAACCAAAACCATGTACGGTGAAATATCTGGCTGTACTAAAATACGCTTATCAAATCCGTAAATACTTTCTATACTTGCTTTAGTCTGCTTTTTTCTTTGCAATTTATCGTTCTAAATTCACAAAAAAGAAAACTATAACATACCGACGATTGTTAGAAGTAAACCAAAGTTTTTAATGACAGGATTTCTCGTGTCTTAAAACTTCCTCGTACTACCATCAGAAACTTTTGGTAGGCTATTTTGTTTCTTCGATTTAAAAGAAGTTAAGAATATGCTAGAAACTTCGAGTTACGCTTTCTTATCACATTTACTAGCTCCTCCTTTCACTAAACGGTAGGTTTAAATTAAATCTGTGTCAGCATCTTGTAGTATTCACTAACACAATTATATTTATCCTTGCAATCGTTTGACAGAGAACGCTACAGGCAGATTTTTAAAAAAATGAAGATTCCAAAATTAAAAATTAATTACTAGATAAATTTAGTTACATGTCCAAAATCCAATTTAAAAACTGCTGAAAAGTACTATAAAAAGAAACGTACGGAAATAACTACAAATATGTATTATATAAACACTATCGAGTTTTCTTTCAAGGTAGTAGAATTGTATATGGCCAATTAAATCAGATCTGAACACAAACTTTATGAACATTTATTCAGAAGTTTTAGATCAAAACATACGTGGTACACTTGCCGAGTAACTTTAAGCTTAAGTGCTTTCAAGAGAGTTCATGAACCATACGGAAGTTGTTTTTTTTACAAGATACGGTATTATTTTCATTCTATTAAATTTTATTTAAATACGGACTATGGATACAGCCCGGATAAATGAAATAATATTAGTTAATTGACGACGTACACAATCGTAAAGGCTTTCGGAATCGCTTTATGTAACGAGTCAGCTGTTTTTGCGCAAGACTAAACAATGGTCTACCTGCGCTTTGTCCACCGCGTGAAATATAACACCGGAATTTAGCGTTGTAAGTCCGTAAACTTACCGCTGACCTACCCGCAAATTTCCAAAGCGTTATTAAACACAAGACTGTGAAAATCTATGCATCAAAGAAACGTGTAAATTTAACGTCTCTGACATATATTTAAATTGTGACAAATTTCACAAACTAGCTTATTAACTTCTAAGTGTATTTAAGTTTGGTGAGGGCAGAATTAATGAAATTAGATTTTTTTTAAAATCAAACTACAAGTAATACATTTGCCGATTAATTTTATTCACTTTACGTGCTTTGAACAGAACCTATACACGTGAACCACATGGAACAAGTTAAAGCTTGAAAAATTTATAATACACTTTTATTGAAGTAAACTGTAGTTAATGCTAAAAAATGAGTATCTTATAACCTCACCTAACAACAGAAAACGAATTCACGAACGTAACATTGTTATTTATATTTTCATGAAGTTTTAATTTTAGTTTTACCTTTCAGTAATTAGCACGATTGAACAGTCACGTTCATCTATTTATTACGTACTTGCGATATTGATAAACTTGTCTTTACTCACATACATTTCTTATAGGTCACTGTTGACAGCAAGAGTAGCTCATCACGAGAATGAGGGGGTTGACGGGTAATTTTCCTTACCTTTACATCTATCTTTTGTACGTATGCGTAGTGTTCTTAATGCGCTGTTGCATTTCTTTTCATTAACAAAAAAACGACTGAAAACTTTATTTTATCCAAACCACAGAAAAGGCAGACAACGAATGTCATTTTTCTAGATTTTTTTTTACAGATACGAAAACGAGTGAGTTTGGCCGATACCTGAGAAATAATGAACAAAATTTGTACTTCAGTATGCTAGTAACCGTTGTTAGCGTCACTTTTCCACACGCTTACCTGAGAACTTAAAAAATTTCTACATTGATAAGAGTATTTATTTCACAGCCAAACCGATACTGTTTGAAGTTAACTAATATTCCTGACCATTATCTAACTCATAAATATGTAGTGTTCCTATGTAGTATACCATGTAACTGAAATAAAAAAACAAAGCCAGAAGGAGTAATTTTTTGAAAACTCATAAATATGTAGTGTTCCTATGTAGTATACCATGTAACTGAAATAAAAAAAAAACAAAGCCAGAAGGAGTAATTTTTTGAAAATTTATTTTAAACATATCAATACTTGATAAGTAAATTAACTGCAAAATATAATGTTTGTTTTTAGAGCAAAACTACATTAGACTAATTGCTGTGTACAATTTGGGGAATCAAATCCTGGATTTTATCATTTTAAATCAGTAAACTCGTGTGCTGTCCAACTGGGGACAAATAAAAAAACAGATAAAAACCAAATCAATAAATTTGTTCTGATGGTATTAATAAAACACTAGTTATTCCATTACTAACCAGATGAACCACAGTGAACTGAAGTAGCAAGTGAAATGTTCTTTAAAAAACTCTTACAAAACTTTTACTGTAACTTAAAGCTTGTGAACAAATTAACACAATGATTTCTTTTAATGGAAATGTTTTAAAAAAATGAAACTAACACAACTTTCAACAAACCATTTATAATTCACTCTACAAATGATTTATAATTTATCCAATGCCTAGCATGGTTATATTCAAGGGGCATTTAAACTACATTCTGCCTCTCGCAAACCTATTGGATTAATGGTGTAGTTGACGCTGAGCAGTGTGTGTCACTTATAAAGTGACCTGCAAAAATAGGTCTGTAATTCAGAAGTGCTTGGTATGGTGCAGTCCAAGTCAAATGTTTTGTTTTTTCATAACTATGAGCACTTTTGCAAGGTATAGAGTATAAACCATAATAATAATAATAAAAAAACAACAACTTAAATTAGTACATTACAATATCCTGAAGATGAACAGTAATTAATTTTTATGACCCCCATAATCCAATTATATTTTTCCAGATGGTACACAGTATACTGATATGGTATGTTGGCAACCTTCATAATTCTTGTTAAAAAACAAATCTTATTTATTTCTGTCTCAAAGATTCATACTATTAAAAAGCTAATACTGAACATGTCAGAGCTTCAACAAAAATTGAGAATATTACCAAAACATATCCTAGTTAGATGTTCATAAGATTAATTTCCGAGATCAATACCCCTGTATAATCACCCAACACTTTTTTTTTGTTTCTTACTTATTATGAAGTTAAAATTATTAATATTCTGAGAAAGTTTTCAGTTTATTGGTAATACGAGGTCTTTAATATAAATAAAAAATCTCTAAACCATCTCTAACTACTCTGAGCAAGTTTTACTTTCTGGTGATTAGTCGGTAGCATGAGAATCCTGGTGCAGTTCAAACCACTAAAAACAAAATGAACTTGAAACCAGACATAACTCTTGCTTTGAATGTTGATAAGAATGTCTTTGTTTCCTTTCAAAGATACAAAATATAAACAATGTAGAAAAATAATAAAGTTTAAAATGAAACATTCTTTTTCCTTTAGAACACTACCTTAGCTAAAACAATTTTGTAGCTCTAAGTAAAATATTTTAATATGGAATAAGTATTATGAGGGCAATATTAATTAATATTTCATTAAATAATTATTGCATAACATGATTTTGAAACAATAAATAAATTTATTTGTCTAATTATCACAGAGAACAATTCTGCATAAAATCATCTTATTTCTATGTAATTGCAATGCTTTGAGGCATGATTAAAAATGTTTGTTTCAGTGGTGCCAAATCTCCCTGGTCTTAGAAAGGATCATCTTTTTTTTTTTTTTGTAAACTGTCTTTCCAAGCTACAGTTAAGAGGTTAAAAGCATAGACACAAATCATATTTAGCAAATGCAAAGAGCTGGGGAGTATCAAAAGAAATAATTCATTCTCTATCTCAAACAAGTTATGTTATTAAAAAAAAATTACCCCACTTCCATTTCAGCTCACATTCTAACTTGTGGGCACCAATGATTTGTGTTATCACTATATGAACACCATCTTGTATAGCTAATCTTAACAGTATTGTATGGTTTTTAAGTAAGGATCATAGATGTTTCTCCACTCACTACAGAAGAGCAGCACCTACTGGCAAGAATTTTGTAGAATTAGTAGAGGTTGCCATGATTCTTTTGGTAAAAATTAGATAAATTTCCAGCATGGCACTGTTACATAAATCTGTTTTTCTTTTGTCAAATTAGTACAGAATCATGTAATATTGTCACATAATTTATATTAGTCTAACAGGTAACATGGCTTTTTAGCATGAGTCTGGATATTTGTCTGATTAGTAAGAAATAGCAGAAGAATGTGGTTATGAATCATCACTATTTGTATAATAAATACAGAATAGCATTTCACTGATGCATGAGTTACGGTTATTTAACAGCAAAGATGTGCATGCCCTTGTTCACCTTACTATAATAATAGTAGGGCATTAAATGGATTGTGCTGTGAGTCACTAATATTTGTCTATTCAGTACACATTAACATAGCATTATAACATGAATCACTTATTTATCTCATCAACACAAAACAATATGCATTGTAGTATGAGTCACAATTATTTAACTAATAAATATAGAATGAGAATGGATTGCAACATGAACTACAATAAAGGTAAGAACATAATAGAATACTTACAGATTACTAATATTAAACCAGGCTAAAAGTTTAAAACAGTTGGGCTGTGAAGACAGACAAAAATAATTGATCTTGTTTTATCTGGAGCCTAAAAATTACAGGTTTTAAAAATCTTGAGGAGCTTGAATAAATTGTTTGAAGGTTGCCTGTTTGAGTGGTAAAATGAATGGGACAGAAATTCAAACTTGAATATCACGGGTTTAAAGTTTAAGCTATGTGAGCTTAAGATTAATGTTTTTTTTCCCAAAACTATTTACCTGTGAAAATGATAAATTTGTTGAATAACTTGCCTGATTCTGTGATGTATGCTGTTAAATTATTTGAAACATCTGTGGATAGGTACACATATATCAATGTAAAGTGCTAAATTTAGTTTATGGTTATAGTTTTGGAAGATCAAGGGGTGACTTCAAATACCCTTCACTTCCCATAATTATATGTATGTATTTGATTTATCTTTTAAGTGTATTACTTTTTTAATGGCATTTAATATATATTAAATGCAAAAAGTCTGTAAAATAAAAATAACTGCTTAGTTTCAGCTTACTTATACCAGTTATTTATATATATATATAGTGAGAGAGAGAGCCAATTCAACATCCCATAAAGTGTTCTCTTGTTTAACACAGAGGTTTCAACTACTTTTAATTTATCAAATAACTTTTAGATTTTGACCAAAAATATATTACTTAATACTGACAAGGAATCATCTTTGTAGGTGGCATATTATAAACAAAACAGGTCTATGCACTATTTAAATAATTTATCAAGTTTTTGAATACTATTAATTAGTATGAAATATATCGCAATAAAACATGCTTCTTTTTGGCTTTGAAAAAAAAACAAATCTCAGATCTATCTATCACTATAGTTATCAACAAATATGATTTTTTTATCTGTTATAATCAAATCTAAAAACTTCCAAGTATTAATTACAATTTAACTGAGGCATTAACTGTCAAAGATAAGTTACTGTAACAAAATAGAAAATATACAATGACATTAAAACTTACCAAATTACTATGCCAGAACAAAAGCAAACACAGCACAATTTATTACAAGTACGGTTATTCACAACTTAGCAGAGTAACATGACTGTAGTATTCCTACAGTATCTAACTGTCATCTTGTCATATAATAATAACTAGAGTAAAATGAAAGTTAAAATGCAAGTAAAAAATAAACAGTTTTTAGTGCTGGCAAAAATCACAGCTGTCTTTACTTTCTTCTCAACAGAATGATAATGGCGGACCGATACCAGCTTTCTGTGTAGAAATGCCCGCTGTATTACGTATCCCATAATGGCACAAGTTTCGAGTGTGCTATTTGCATTTGCGCATGTGCCTTAAAACCTGCTTTCTATACACTGTTGTAGAAAAAAAATAATGTTGGAGTGACTACATTAAGGTTTGAATGAACAGAAATGTTTTACTGAATAAAAGGTTTCATGAAGAAATATGTAATATACAAAATGTAACAGCATAACACTTTCTAAAACCATTTTTACAAGTTTCCAGTAACGAATTAACTTAGAATTCATACACTTTTCCAACTCGATACATTAAACTTACAATAACCAAAATAAAACTACTCATGCAATTCCTTGCTGATACATAATTTTTCACGGTGCTTCTACCTAGTGAAACTGCATGTTATAGAAAACATGAACAAATATTAAAACACACATATGCGATATTCAAAACAATTTTTACTCTTATAGTTTAAGAAAAGTAAAATATTCAGAACTTACCAACAGTTATTAAGTGAGAAAGCAATGAAATGGAATGTTTGGAGACGGAAAACTATCCAAACATTTTAAAGCAAGTTCTATTGAAAACAAATTTTTAATACCATATTACTTCCCACTTTTGTCAATCCATGCACTGCAACCGGCAAAACTATCCTTACACATCCATAAGTAATATCACATATAACTGCAATGCTTACCACACGAACAACACAAGCATATCAAGTATAGAAACGTAACTGGTCTATGCTAAAAATTATTCTTAAATTGAATAATCTAATTAAAATGTGATAACATTATCAGAGAAATTCTGTAAGATTGGAACTCGTACAATAATCTCTGTAAACTGATCAAGTTTGTCTTTAAGAATAAGCGATGCGAGGTGAAAAACACATATAGCTATGAAGATTAATGCTAGATTACTATCAACAAACTTCTTATAAGGCACATGTACCACCACAAGATTTCAAAGAACAGCCTGACACAAGTACACCATTCCTCTTCACAAATTTAGTTCATACATGTGCAGTGGACAATGCCACGAGTTCAAATATCTAAGAACCAATCAGCACTTGTGACGGTATCTAGCCAGTTCTAGCACAGGGTCCACAGAACTATCAAGAGGGAACTGAGGAGGTGGCCAAGGCCGACATCTTGAAACTTTTCATTATTCACCTCTAACCTACCACTCATGATACAACCAAAACTATTACCTTTTCTTTTCTAATATGATCTCGAATTTCAACATTATAAAACCGTGAAATGATAAAATATTAAACAATTTTCCGACGAATAATTCTAAATGAACCCATGCTACAAATCCCAACTTTAAGACATTAAAAACTGAAAAGTTACATCTATTTTCAGTTTTAAGAATCTTAAACCTGAAAGCTCTATAATAAATTATCAGGATAACTTTTTTCGCAAACTATAAAAATTAAATTTTTACAACTTTAAGTTATGTAAGCTTATCAAACGAATACTTTGTACAGTTATTTTGATGCAATCGCCAACAACTATAACACGTACATATACACAATAAGTTTATCCGCGAGTCCTCCTTAAATACAAGAATCTGATTTGTGTCTGGTAACACTGAAACACCCAAACACTTCGTGTATGAACGGCATAAGGCCTGAGCGTCCATCTTGCATTACTAGGCAATAGCAAAGTAAAAGACGCAAGTACAATGAAGAAAAACCTACCTTAACGATAAAAGATTTGCTGAACAGGAAAGGGTTAAGGTGAGGAAAAAAAAACAGGTGTGGAGCTGTGCCTCTTCCAAATGCCCCACCATCTAAAGCCCAAGGTCACCTCTTTCAAAGCTCCTTGACTGAGCACTTCTTGCAATTATGTCGCATGCGCACATGTATAGTCTTATTCCTTCAGAAACCTTCCCTAAATCAGAATAAAAAATTCCTAGCAGGCATTAGAAAAATCTCAACTCTTTCCTCTGAGTGGGAGATAGCTAGCTGGCTGGAAAGATATCCAACACAGGCTGCACTTTGACAAGAAAAAAAAAAACTAGTCTCCTCCAACTCATAAAAGAAAAATGTACAGACTCCTGATACGCTGCAGTATACCAAAGACTGGAGTTATGATAAACAGAGACTCTACCATCCAATTGATAATACGAATGGGTGGCTCTTAGGGAGAAGGCGGAGCTAAGGTGTGAACTCCCAGATTTCCTTGTCAGTCTCTCTTCCATTCCATATATGGAGGAATGTAGAACCATTAAAACTTCTGCAAAGGTTATAATACATACACGAAGGTAACATAGAAGCACTATAAGGAAGCATCACATACCCACCTTACACGAAACATTCTATGAGAGTAGTTTTTAACTACAAAGTATTAATAATCTAATATGCCAGAAAATAATTAAATTCATCTACATTTATTTATAATTATAATATAAAAGACTGGAAATCTGAAATACTTCTCATGATTTTTCAATTGCAAGTATACTGCTAGTACAAAATATGTATTAGTATTATGGATACAATGATTCATGTTGAACAATGAATATTTATTGAACACAAACACCAAAATATTCTATGCGAGTTATTATTTTTAACCAATAAACAATAATTTTTCTTACATCTACATAAATTTGTACCAAAGATAAAAAATATTAAGAACAAAATATTTAATTATTACAAGACCTCACTTAGAAGAAAAGAATGTTAAAAAACAACAACACTGATATAACAAGAGCTGTTTTAAATTTTCCAAGAAATGCGAATACATTTTCTACAACTTCATTTGATAACAAACTTAGTCTATGAATAAATTACCCATATTCACTAATACCATGTTTTCACCTTTCACTGAACTCTGGATCTGCAATTAAGCTGCACCTTTATTTATACAGCAACAAACATAACAATAATAATACAAATAATAAAACATGAACAATATGTATCCCAAGGTCACCAAGAACTGAAACACAGATCAAGTAAAGACATTACATATACTTGTGAAGTCAGACCACCATAGCAATAGCAGTATTTGCATTATTTCATACCACTATGGAAATGTATACTATGATAATGATAAAACCCTTTACATTTCCATTACTTTGAATTTCTAAATTTTTAACTAAATACTACTAAACTGATGATTCATGTTATTCTTTCTTAACGAAACTGCCATATTAACTATATTAGATTTGGGTAAATTATTTTTGTCTACACTTATGGAACTCAAACATCTTATTACACAAATATCTATATTGTGGCTTACTTCAAAAGATAAAAAATTATCTATAATCATCACTGAAACCAAATTGAAGAGTTTAAAAATAAAAAAAAAACAACCATCCCAAATAAGCCATTTAGATAGTGCAATCTAAATTACCAGAAAACACAAAGGTTATCTCATTAATACAAGTTAAAATACAAAGGTTTGAAATGCAGAAATAACTGAATTTTTGGGAAAGATTAATACATCTGGTTTAGTAGAATTACTCGGTTGCTTGAGTTGAAACTTATATTTTCAAGGAATCACAGATCATCAGTATTAACAGTTTTTCAAAGATGCCAACTACAAAAAATGAACATGTATCCCCCTTCATGTACATAACAATGAGATTTTCAGTCCTCTCTGCTTCTTCTACAAACTTGTGCATGAAAATAAGTTCACTTTTAGTACATCAAAGCTACTACTACTACAAAGCTACAAAAGGAAATGTGAAAATGATAACAGCGGCACCTACTGGTAACAAAAGTATTCACTAGGAAATTACCTTATTTCTGAAGTTCAGATATATTAGACAAGGTTTTTATCATATGTTCTTTCTATAAAAGCAACAAACATTATTCAAAACAAAACAAAAATTTCATCTGTTTTCTTACCTGTACATACTTTTCACATTAACAAATATTAGTAATGTTATTATAAGAAAATGAATTTCAGTTGTGTATGCTATGTCAGGCACATTTACAATATACATTTTAAATCAAATGATGTAACATTAACTATCACATCTACTTCATTCAATTAAATTTTTGCTGTAAAAATTATTTCTGAAAATTTGCCTTACTTAGAAAAACAAAAGAAATACACTCTGTAATCTTTATTAATATTATTACTCACTTTATTTAATTATTTATATTTCATACCTATGGTACTATTTTATACTTGGATCTTAGTTTATACTTGTGTGTGTGTGGGTGGGGGGGGGGAGACAGACTTTTTATGAGGCAAGTATGACATATCTGATATGTTAAAGCTTTATATTATCTGTTATTTAAAGCTCATTAAACTTTAAAATGAATGCTTTTAAGGATGTATTTTTCACCTAATTTACAAAATTTTAGAAAAGGCCAAATGTAGGGGTATCAGAAGAGTGTACGATTTGAGAAAAATGACACAAAATGTGTATTTTGCTGGCCTATTGACGCTGGTATTGGGGGCTAAAATTTCATCTCCCGAAAATACCTTGATAAAGCCCGAGTGAACAATAGATCCTAGCTAACAGAATGGTTTGTGTGCTTATTTCTACAGGAATGAAGCTTCAAAATGTATTGATGGATTAAGGCTATTAGCTAAGATTTAGTATTTTATTCAATATTAATTTGAGTTACAGTAAAAATCACATTTTCTCATAGATCACATTTATGATTGAGATGTAGTTTTATTCTTGTATATGTTTCTTGCACTTTAGATAATAAATATTTGATATATATTTATATAAATGTGTATCTAAAAGGCACTGAAAAACTTAAAACATTTTTTCATAGTATATACTGATGAAATGTTACACTTCCATAAGAATGGTCATAAAATAAGAATTTGAGATACTTCTTTTACATATTTTTACAAGTTCTGATATTTCACTAATTTATAGTTGAAATATTTTGAAAATAAAATTAATTTCATGGATACAAGGTTAATTCAAATACAAAATATAAATAAAACAGGCCCTAAAAAGATTTTAACCAAATAAAGTTTGTATAATCCAACCTTAGTCAGAGGCTAGACATTTCCTTTTTTTTTCACAGCTTTAACTAATGTAAAACATTGCACATCATAATCATCCAATGTTTCGCTTCTGACATTTATTTTGTATTTTTTTAATAAGCTATTCTAGAAATTTTAAGTTGTCTGAAAATATTTAAGAAAACAGAGTTCAAGATCAACATTGGTTGTTTCTTGAGCTGGTTTGATCTATTAACAGTTTTTCACAAATTCCACCTCTTGTGAAGCTAATTTATTGTCACACTAACAGCCACAAAATATTACAATGAATAACATGCTAAAAAATTAAACAATGTCTCTTATTATCAGAGACACTGAAACACAGTGTTTTTGTCACTGACATTAATTTTACCAAATCACTGATATATGACATCACAAAAACTGGCAACTCAATTTTATATTTAATCATTCCTTATAAAATCAATTAATAGTTAAGTATCAACACAAATACGTAATGCTTAAGACTATTTATACTAGCATTTATTTAAATAAATTTTAAAGTACATACAGCATTGCTGTAATCATATCACTTCAAGTATAACCCTTAAAATTGCCTTTAAAAGTAAAATCGCTTTTCATTTTTAAGAACAAATTCAAATTAGCAGAAATTCGTAAAAATCACAAAAATCTCATGAACAATTATAACTTAAATCAGTTAGTCCTATTAATAGCACTAATTAGGCCTAGAGTAGTAGCAAAAAGAGCAAGACCTTACTTTTTTTTTTATTTTAAGACTTATTCTTAAGACAAGTTACTTAACACTTTATGACCTAAACCAAGCATAACATCTTTTAACAGCTTAGCAGCTAACATTTGATCTAAATAAAAACAGTACTCAATAGGAAGATATTCTGGACATTAAGACACTTTGGAGAAACTAGATACTGATATTCTATCGTACCCGTGAGTGACCCCGATATACTATTACTCAACTATTGAACTAGGCTTATCTATCCATGGCTGGAATTTCAAAATTAATATGATTTTGTTTTCATGCCTCTAGGTCTGCTGTTATACTGCAAATAACGCGCATTATAGATATTGCTAACTTAGGTACAAAAGTAATGATCGATACGAAAACAAAAGAGCAAAATACTCGTAAACAAAGTAAATTTTTCAATACATGTGCAATATCACTAACGTTACGATTACAATGAATGTATTGATATAACGCCCTCTTCAATTATTTTTTCATAAGTTTATTTTGATGAAAATTATTCTTTTAACGTTCAATATTTCGAAGGTTTTAAAAAATGTATAGAATAGATTCGAATAGTACAAATAATCAATAACATGCATTTTACAAGGACTAGGAAATAATGAAAAATTACAAAAATATCTGCTTTCCTTCAACACTTAGGTATGAAGAACCTAATAGCAATTTTGGAATTATCATTTGAAGATATATTTATATTCTGAGTTTATACGTATCAAAAAGTTGAACTTAAGATCACGCATGAATGTTACTTTGAAATAATCAAGAATATTAAGTGTCATTCAACACAAGCTGCAGAATTAGTAAACTAACTTTAACATTTTTATCAGTATGCACAGTCCGAATTTCACAAATGATGCATGTATTTAAATATGTGTCTTACATTACCTTCAGTTTTGCTGAAGGTTTATTTGTTTTAGACCAAAGCTAAACAATGAGATATATACGCTCTGTCCACCAAGGGAATCGAATCTCGGTTTTTAGAATTGTAAGTCCGTACACTTTCCGCTAACCCACCGTAGGACTTTAGTGAAGCATACACCGTAACTATGTTCATAACATGGAGATGGTTTTGTATCTTTATTAATATTTATTCTGGCATTGAAATGCGTTTAACAATACAATGACATATGTGATCAAAATTTGGTTAATTTGACAGTGTATTTTTATATAAAAAAAAAAATTGTCAAACAATATGTAAAAGTCTACAATATTTCAGAGCAAAACAATTAACTTTATCTGTCTTTGTTTCAAGTTCATTTTCAAGAGTACCCTACACGAAATTTTAAGCTTTTCTCACGCTGATCACAAACTTAAACTTACCTAGATAAGACACTAATGCAGTAAACCTAGGGATCTGAAAAAAACAACTTAAATTCATTATAAATAACAATTCTAATATATATTTATCGCTATTTGTAAAACACAGGCCTATTGACAAATCTGATTAAAATTTTATCTGCCATATTTCACTGAATTGCTTTGAATGTCACGGATTATTATTAGTTCATAAAAATTCACAACATTGAAAATACGATTTGCAAATATATATAGTGTATAATAGCATCACTAGATGGAGCTGGTGTAAAGGGAAATAACACTCAAGAACTATGACCTAGTCGATGACAAGCATCTGATCAGTTTTGAAGATATGGTGCTATCAACAGTTACCCTGCACTTACATCATCGAAAGAGGTGGGGTGCGATACTAGGAGGGGTGCGATACTAGGAGGGTGAGACGCGTTAGATTGTTCGCCCTGTATACATTTATTGAAATACCGGCTGGTGATACTTTTTCAGAGCAGCCAGACGGCTAAAATACTTGTCCTGTAGCATTCAGGCACGTGACGCGTTGTATTCTGCGGAGCTTTAAAAGAAAACGTAAAAGTATGAACTTTGAAATTTTCAAAATGGTATATTATGCCTCAATGTTTGCTAAAATACAACAAATATGTACGTTATACAAAACTGTTGTTTACGATCTGAACGAAGGTTTTATCGAAATATTTTAAAATTGTAAATATTTTATTCTCCTCAGTCGAATTTACAGAAACGCAAGGAACAGGACCCAGACCCTCGCCCAAAATGTCTGTCGCCCTATCGCTAAAATAAGTTCTCATAACCTGCGAATGAGAAATAGGTGAGCTAGGTAAAAATAAGTTTCAAAGAATTTTTTACAAAAAAAAGGAAAAAATTCAAAACAAAATATTTATCTGTATATAGCACGCTTTACTGAAGACTACTCGTTGAAAGTATGATAAGAAGCAGACAGGAGTAGAAGGTTTTACATTGATAAAAACTTATCAAACAACACAGTTATATAAGCAACATATTTATGGAATTTAGCAACTTCGTCTTTATCATATGCATTCATAATGTTCTTGTCTCGTATTTTGATACATTTTATGTTCAAATAAAGGTATCTAACTACATTATGTTTACTTGGCCATATCATTTAAGCCCGGTACTCGGAATAAATAACTACCGAAGTTGTGACTTAATTGGATTCTTCTTGTGGTATTATACCAATACTGGTGAAATTTGTTTATATTTTGCTATTTCCATGGAAATCATTTCAGTTATGCTCCAGCTGTTTAATACAATATAAATAATATAACAACGTAATTCTGGATCTACATATGGTCTTATTGCTTGCGACATCATTACATGCCAACAACGTTTGAGGGAATGTGTTATTTAACACGTTTTCAAACATCTATCTCACATTTGGAAAAACTGATAAAATTACTTTTGACAATATTAATAATTCAAACTAATAAACTCTCCTAGGTTTTAAATTGTGTCAAAGTATTCCCTTTTATTAATGCTGCATCGTAGGAAATAATTAAAAACTAGCTTTAAAGCTTCAAGTTCTGTCAACAAAATGTAAGCCAGATATATACACATAATGTTAGAAGTTACGCCAGGATACAGACAGAACTGCATAAGAAATATACTAAGCGAGTAGTAAAAACCAAACACGCGAGGTCAACAATAACATTGTATAATGAATGAAGCAGTAACGTGTGATTTGCTGCACACGAAACCAGAATACTACTGTCCAACAAATAACGTGTCTTCCCGCTGATATTCTAAGAAATGTACCATGTAACATATTTTCAGAAAACAACGAGTAAATATCTCAGTCAAAATCACAAGGTTATTTATCTCGCAATTTTCTAATAGACGAGTAGCGAGGGATACAGCTTGTGAAGATTTTTTTTTATTATTATCAAAACGGCTATATAGCTGTTCAATTTGTCTAGTCAGGAAATCACGCTATTTTACCCTATACAGAAAAGGGAGAACACATTCGTATATATATATACGATGGTATGGTATTTCGAATTGGCTACGAATCAACGAAAACAGCTGCACGTTTGAAACACGGTTCGTATTTTCGGCGTTCGACATAGCTATGTAATACGCTGTGGGAGACCCGTCCTTACAAACGTTTAAACCTCGACAGACCTTAGCTATACAATGTTCATTTTTTTTAAAAAAAAAGGTCTATCGACCCAGCCCTACTTATTACTTCCACTGACTGACTTGTTCTTCTAGTCTTAGCGACGTAATCGATTTAGGGAACGATGCCGAAGTCCGATACACAACATAAAGTCAATCATTCCAGCAAGCAAACATGTTCATTTTGCAGAAAAAAAAAGATAGACAAAAAAGCAATGCACGCGTCAGTTCAAACATTTGTCTTCTAATAGAGAATGTTAACAAATCCATTTACAAAGAGCATTTCTTATGATATATATATATATATCTTTAGAAAACATTGACTGATTGAAAGATTAAAAAATCTAATTGCCTTTATTTACAGTTACGTGATTTTTTGGACTTTGTGAAAGTTGTCAACTTTCGCCTTTCTTGAAAAAACATCATTTTGATGATTTCTCAAGTAACACTAAACAAAATCCATCGTTTCTTGAAAAACAGTGTTTTCTTAAATAGTTTAATATAAACATCTTATATTTTTAAAGAAACAACATTATTCAGATTCGTTTGCAAAAAACAAACACATATTCTACTTATTCACTTAATAAGGGCAAGCAGAGTGACTATGAAATAGAAAATGTATATTAACATGTACTGACATTATTACATATTCTTCTTCTTTCCTTCCCACCAAACATGCTCGCCCTTTCAGCCGTGGGGGCGTTATAATGTGACGGTCAATCCCACTATTTGTGGGTAAAAGAGTAGCCCAAGAGTTGGCGGTGGCCCGGTGGGTGGTGATGACAAGCTGCCTTCTCTCTAGTCTTACACTGCTAAATTAGTGACGACTAGTGCAGTTAGCCCTCGTGTAGCTTTGCGCGAAATTCAAAACAAATCGTAACAGCTTCTTTGCTGTCACTCACAAGTTTTTTAATTATGTTACTGCCTACATTATCGTGTAATTCTACGTTACAGTAATTTTTATACGTTTATAACACCATAACAGTTGTTATTCATGAAAAACTGATGATATATATAGCGTCTGGACCAATACTATGTCTGTAGTATTCGAGCTGGCCTGAGAAGTCCTGGTATTGTATACGGCAGATGTAGTGTGTTTGACATAGCTGGCCTGATAAGTCCTGGTATTGTATATGGCAGATGTAGTATGTTTGACATAGCTGGCCTGAGAAGTCCTGGTATTGTATACGGCAGATGTAGTGTGTTTGACATAGCTGGCCTGATAAGTCCTGGTATTGTATACGGCAGATGTAGTGTGTTTGATATATTATAACACACTCTTCTTTCTTTCACCCACGAGTTCTTAGAATTGTGATACTGCCTACGTTACTCTGTACTTCTATTGCTACAGTAATGTTTTTATATCTTATATGCTATCAGAGAGGTATCATTTGGCTTTGCATGACTTAGTAAGACGTCAAGAAATGTTAAAAAAGTTAAACTATCTATAATCACATTGTTATTAAAGTTTGCACATGATTTTTAATTTTTTCTACAATGTTTATGCATGTTTTGGTATGAGAAGTTATATGAACTGAGTGGACACTTGCTTTATTATTCTAGCCATCATGACTCATAGAAATATATTTAATAAGATTTGTTTGTTTGTCGGACTTCGCTCAAAGCTACAAGAGGGCTACCTACTAGTCGTTCTTAATGATGAAGTTATACAGAGTAAAGAGAAGGCAGCTAATCAACACCATCCACCGCTAACTTTTAGGCTACTGCTGTCAGACAGAATATTGGGATGTAACAGGACACTAAGCAAGTTACTGTAAACTGGGCCGCGAATTAATAAGAATAGCTCTGGTTTATTTGGTTTGCTCTTCTCTCGAGATAAAGTAGTCCAAAAATGTTATTGAAAAAAAAAAGATGAGAAGTTTGATAACTTTCACAAAGCGCGAAAATCAAACAGTAACAGATATAGACAAGTATCTTATTTTCTAGTCTTTCTTCTGATCATTTTAAAAGTTCACTCAGGTATGTGCGTGTGTGATTTCCTACGACCTACGACATTAAACATAGTAAAGGTAGAAAGAGAACAACATCTAAATCACTATCTATTCACAACTAATAATCATTTTTGCTGTGACATAACCCTTTTAGCTCCACCCAGTTGACTAAACGTTGCATCTACGATTAAGGCGTGACATCAACCATGTACTGACCGCCATCGTAAAGTTTACGCAGCATCATATCATGCTTAAAGCTTTCGCAGTTCGCGATTTTGTCAGAATGCTAAGTGACTCTCATATCTAACGGATGCGCTTTTACAAGGAAAGACGATAAACTGGTCGGTGGTAATACATCTACGACAAAACTCTGACCAGCAAATGAGGTAAGCAAACAAAGGTCTATTCTCTGAAAGTCTTTTGCTAAACAATATAAGATCAACAATCACTACCTCATTAAGAGGAAAGGACGAACACATACGATGAGCTACTCAGTTTGATACAAAATTTAATATAATATCTAAAGATCTTTCTCTGCTTTCTCCTGTGGCTCAACGATAAGTCTGTAGGCTTACGACGCTAAAAACCGGGTTTCGATACCCGTGATGAGCACAGCACAGATAACCTATTGAGTAGCTTTGTGCTTAACAACAACCAACAATCTTTCTTTGCTATAAATTCTACAAGCTAAAAACATATTACATTTTAATAAAATAAATCGAGCTGTGCTATTTGTACCGTATAAAAGAACTGGAAGCTCTGATACTTTTGGACATATACCTCACCATGTATAATAATTAATCAACCATCACAGCAACAATATTAATAAAAGGGGCTACTATTGCTAGAATAAATCTACCTGTGCCATTTGTATCATATAAAACAAATGGAAGCTATGATACTTTGAACATCACCATGTGCAATAATTAATCAACCATCACAGCAACAATATTAATACAAGATGCTACTATTGCTAAAATAAATCTACCTGTGCTATTTGTATCATATAAAACAAATGGAAGCTATGATACTTTGAACATATATATATATATATATATATTCCTCACCGTGTATAATAATTAATCAACCATCACAGCAACAATATTAATAAAAGGGGCCACTATTGCTAAAATAAATCTAGCTGTGCTATTTGTATCATATAAAACAAGTGGAAGCTATGATACTTTGAACATATATGTACCTCACCATGTATAATAATTAATCAACCATCACAGCAACAATATTAATAAAAGGGGCTACTATTGCTAAAATAAATCTAGCTGTGCTATTTGTATCATATAAAACAAATGGAAGCTATGATACTTTGAACATATATATACCTCACCGTGTATAATAATTAATTAAACATCACAGCAACAATATTAATAAAAGAGGCTACTATTGCTAAAATAAATCTAGCTGTGCTATTTGTATCATATAAAACAAATGGAAGCTATGATACTTTGAACATGTATATATACCTCACCGTGTATAATAATTAATCAACCATCACAGCAACAATATTAATAAAAGAGGCTAGTATTGCTAAAATAAATCTAGCTGTGCTATTTGTATCATATAAAACAAATGGAAGCTATGATACTTTGAACATGTAT
>NW_013665688.1:658738-665249 GCF_000517525.1 Limulus polyphemus
CACAGCAAGCGTATTAAAATTTCTAACTGCTAATTTTATCACTGTTCCCGTTATTACAGACTTATTTGATCTTGTTTGGTATATAGCACGTGAAGTACAAATTTTGCGTGTGTGATTACCTCCTAGAAAACTTTGGTGAAGGGCGAAATTTCGACGCCCTTGCGAATTGGTTATTATCTTCTTCAGGACACGGTGAAGATTCACGTAAGCGGATCAAAAAGTCGTCTCTCACCATCAGCCGCGGGTATCGAAACTAATTTTTAGAGTTTAAGCCCACTTATCGCTGAGCCACCGGGGGGGGGGTGTGGGGTGTGCATGTGGAATGTAAGAACAGCGTTAAACGCTATTTTGTGAAAAGATAAGGACTGATCATTGTAAGTTAGATTTGATAACTTTAAACTTATTTGTAAATAACTTTAAACTTATTTGTAAATAACTTTAAACTTATTTGTAAATAACTAAACTTATCTGTAAATAACTTTAAACTTATTTGTAAATAACTTTAAACTTATTTGTAAATAATGTCAAAAAATATATATTTAGGTTGATGATCAATTTTTCAATAATTTACGACTCGGAAACAAAATTAAATTTAGTAAATGCTTTACATAACGATTATTTAAAGAAAAGTTTAAATTTAAGCTCCACAAATATCTCAAGCTTTTGTATGATTGCATTATTTGTAGAATTTTCTTCGGATTATAAGTCGACCTTTTTGAAAAGTAAAAAACAATCAAGGAGAACAGGAAAAAAAATACATTATCTAACATAATATATGTTAATATAAACAAAAATACAACTGTCAGTTTGCCGGTAACTCACATATACAACTCTCCAGTTTGAATTAAAAAAACATACAACAAAAAGTTACCCAACTGTTTCACGTTTTTATTTTCTTTTTTATTTCCTTTTTGCTTTACGTGGTTAAAATTAGTTCAGTATAGAACCCATAATAACACGAATGAAAGAAATTCCGCCATTTTCAGAAGAAAAAAAAAAGGCACAACTTCTGAAAACACTTGAGTTATTGGATTTTTTTTTTAATTGTTATTTATCTACTTTATTCCACGTATTTTCTCCATAAAACTTTTACTGTGGTGGGTTTAAAACATACATTAACAGTCTAAAATAAAAGGGGTAAACAAAATACTTACCATGCCAATTAAGGATCAGTGAATATGTATGCAAGACGCGCTGAGTTTCTTCGAAAAAAAAACTGTTTCACACAAGAAATCTAACTGGCGTTTACAGAAAATTTTCATAAAAATTGAGGACCAGAACTTTACCAGTGGCTTAACACTGCAACACCTTCAAAATATGTAAGTAAGATGGTTGAATTTCATTGTTTTGGTTTTAAATATCTATCTGATTTCGAAAAATAAAAATAACATTCAACTTGTCTCCGGGAAAATATTTTTTTTTTGTTTCATTAGTTATCTTTATTTCTTAGGAAAGTTTTCATTTTTAAGTACGTTTGCTTTAGAAACAACTGACATGTTGTTGTTTTTTATGTTAAAACCATAACAATTCCAAATGTTAGTGTTAAAAATCATAACCTTGTACCAACTTAGTCATGTAACCTTCTATAAGCAAGATATACACATATCAGTGAAAATCAGTTATTTTTATTATCAGTTTATGAATATACCTTATTAATATTACCACAAATTAAAGTCAATCAACTGACTATATATTTTTTGTAAACTGTATATTCCAGTTTCATAAAGAGGCAATGGAGGATACTCCTCCATGAAATCTCACAAACGTAGTTGTAGAAACTGTTTGAAATATCCTGCTTTTCAGATTTGCATTAGTAAATTAATGTACAGAATATATGTCTAACAAGGTAAAACTAATTTGTTTATAAATATGATGTTGTATTTTCTACAACCAGGTGGTTAGGGCGCTCGACTCGCAATCTGAGGATCGTGGGTTCGAATCCACGTCCCACTAAACATGCTCGCTCTTTCAGCCGTGGGGGCGTTATAATGTGACAGTCAATCCCACTATTCGTTAGTAAAAGAGTAGCCCAAGAGTTGACTAGCTAAATTAGGGACGGCTAGCACAGATAGCTCTCGTGTAGCTTTGCGCGAAATTAAAAACAAACAAATCCTAAGCATAGGGCAGTCCTCAGCGGTATAAATAATTAACATAACAACGTGAAGTTATATTAAAAATTGTGATTTCCAAATTTTCAGACTGAACTACATAGTTCAACGGAATAACCCATTTCTACATTCCCTGTACTCTTACAACAGATATGTATCTGTAGTATCAATTATATATATATTATATTTTTTACTCTTCGTCTATCCTTACAGATACACCACTACTTATAGTATGTTTCTAATATAGTTTATTAACATGAGACATCCTTTATGAATTGTAATATTACTAAAAGATTTTCAGATATCAATCACTAACATTTAAGTTCAATATTATTTTATGACTAAATTATTATATTTCAACTTATTCCTTTGACTAACTTCTGTCCTTGATTATGGACTATACTATATATTTAGATTAGTATTATACTCTTACTAACGCATACTTAGTTTCAGAAAATTTAACTTTACCGTTCTTTTAAAATTCTACTTTGAACGACATATCTGTTGTTGATAGTTTTCTTAATACACGTTTTAAAACTTGGTTTGTGTTTTGTTAATGTTAACTCTTTCTCTAGCATGCTTTTCTCTAGGATAGTTACTGTCTTTTTTTAGGGCTAGCTCACAAAATCGGTACTGCAAGTTTTGAATTTAAGAAAAGAAAAAATTGTATAAGCAAGAAACACAATATTCATAGAGCAAAACTTGATTGACTATAATCTAAACTGTTTGAAATTGCTAAAATATCTTCCAATTTTTATAAAAGATTTGCTCGTGGATTTGTGTTACTCTTTTGATAATACACTGAAGTATAACTCGTTATGATCCAAGTTAAAACATAATGTAATAATGCCGTTCGAGTTACCAAAATAATAAATTAATAAACTTTGGACTTTTTTTTCTTCTAAGAATGAGGAGTATTTTTCGTTCAAATCTTCTAGTAGAATTACTATTAAAGAAGCGAATGAAAGCTTAGGGCAGAAACTAAGCTACAATGGTGATTAGCGTCTATAATAACTTAACCACTCATAATAAAACCTGTTCTTTTTATATCGGAGACTGCTCAACTACCATTTCATTCTTGTTCTCCTCCTCTTGCTGCAATTATCTTCAGAGTTAATTTTTGACCTTGGAATTTTGAAAATACGCAAGCTGCCTAACTTATTTTTGTTGTACAAAAGAACCCATGTGTCATTCTTCTTAGAACGAAAATCTGGTCAGACAAACACGTGATGGTATTGCTAAAAGCACGAGCAAACCATAATTAATACACTTCGCAATCTACTCCTTTCAAGTCAGCCCAAAAGAATGTAGGTATTATTTTAAGAACAAAATAGGAAAACGCACACAAAGATAAACGTTTTAATATCCTCTATAACACTAACAGCTGGTCAAGCAAGGATAGCCTCGAATGATAATGTGTTTTATCAAACTATTATCTTTAATTTATACCACAGATCACACTGCAGGATACATATCAATGTGAAACAAGATCAATCCGTTATGAAGCCGTGAGAAAGAGAGAGAAAATTGAAAGAAGTGGTGGGTAGAGACTCCGCCTTAAGTTTACAACTTAGCCAATAAAATTTCATTGATAGAAAACAAGATGGCTGCCTTTTGTTTGGCGGCAAAGAGTGAAGGACGTTGAGAGATGGGAGATTGGAAAGAGTAGCCACAGCTGTCTCGAAACGACGAGTTTCGTACTTCATTAACGTTAGTAACTTTAGCGTAGAGGCACCTTTCTCCCATTGTATGTTAACGTAGTCTTTGGTATTTTGGCTAAATAGTTAGAAGAAAAAAAAACACCCTTTACCTCTTCAGATAATAACAACAACAAAAAAACTTCTTATTTCAGTCCAAGTTTCGCCATTGCGGCTTCATCACGGCTAATAGTACAAGAACTGTCTTTGGTAATATTTGTTATATAAATAGTTTAATGATTATATGAGGTTAAGTAGTAACACGCTGAGACTCAATATGACAAACAATATGATTAATATCGATTAACACGACATTTTCGTTTCGAATACATACACACATATATATATACAAGTTAATATATAATGCTTCCATTATTGGTTTAGTCCTCCTTGTTTCTCCAAGACTCATATTCCTACTTTTATTTAATTCGCCACATGACGCTCATACACGTTATTAACGAAAAATTACTCCAGTATTTAACCACATAACACTTTAACAATAACATAAACCAAGGCAATACATAATATGTATTATATGTGTATTATATATTTCTTCAAATGTACATTGTGATGCAACAAGTCGGTTCATAAACCATATTAAAAAATTTCAAAATACTTGTGTGAGAAGACGGTGGTTATTAGGTTGTTTAACGTAACAATCCAACTTATATATAGCTACTAAAATAATTAATGTTCAGACTTTCATACCTGCTGATATACACTACAACTTATTTGACCCATTATGCTTGTGCTTAAAATTCATTAAAAAAGTTAAGGTTTACAAAGGCTTTATGTAGAATCACGGAAATGCTAAAAATATCAGGAACGGGTTATTATACATAGCCATGGGCTATGACTAAACGTTTAATTAATAGGACCCACATGTACACAACAGATGATAGTGCTACACTTATTATAAGTTTAATTTCTCAAAAGCTGAATAAAAAACTGTTACGCTCTTATATATATATATATATATATATTACATTAAGTTACAGCCTTATATGCATTTTATATATTACATATCAACTATACAGTAACAGAAAACATTGTCTTATGATATTGCTGCAAATTTTTGGATTGAATATTGAAACCGGAAGAGTGATATAACTAATTAAGCTACTGGGATAGAATACCACGAGCTCTAGCCTTCACTTCACTAATTTATTAGTATGTAAAATGTCAGGATTCTAAACACGCGAAACTTAATGCTTGAAATAAATATAATGTCATTTTTGTAAGATGCTCTAATAGATTAATGACTGAGTATGCAACATTAGAAGCCCATAGCTTAGAGAGGAACTGAAGAATAAGTAATAGTGCATCTTCGAATCCCGCTCTCCGTCTCAATTTTTACTCCTTCGGAAAATATATACATATAGACAAGATTATTCCAGTTATATACACAGACACACAGAGTGTTGAGTACGTGATATTAAAAAGTTTTGAATACGTAAATAAGCAAGTCACATGATAACCACAGTTGAGATAAGAGGTAGAACAGAATGTATCAGAACTACATTTTGATATTGTTTGAAATAGGTAGTACGATGCAGTCGAAAATTTATCGCTTTTCTGGGAATGGTCTGTAACAGCATTTATATTTCAAAATATTCATACACTCAAATCATAAAGATGTGTTTAAGTCGAAGATTTAGAATTCCCAAAATGACGTATTTCATGAAATGATTATAAAAAAGAATATGAGTCAGTTTGGGCACCAGGACCATCCAAAAAAAGACCTACAATAAGCGTGGTAAGTAAAATGTAACAGGTGAGAATCCACGTTGATCTCGTAAACTAGATGGTTTATGGAAAGTAATCAGGGAAGATGGGTGTGATTTCGACATGACAGTATTACAATGGAATCTTTTGGAATGGAAACTACGCTGTAGAATTATTATCAAGATGAAGAGTTGTCAGATAGAGTATGGTTGGACTATAACGACGGGTGATGCTCCAAAATCGTTTTAATATAAAGTACTAAACTTTTAAATATATATATATATATATATATATTTGACTCTTTTCAAGGTCTGTATATCTTGGGCTTATATTAACTCCTAAAGTATAACTTACAAAAGTTCGGGTATCTTATTTTCTATCTTTATAAAATATAACTTCTGACAAACTTTGTTGTCCCATTATCAGTTTATTTCCCTGTTATTTTCGTGATCAGAGGAATTAAGTAAGAAAATGTAGTGAATGTTGGATGTTTAATTATTTTTTGTTTGTAATGCAGTTGGAAACCTTTACGGAACAAATGTAGACTGTTTTATATTCAGTATTTACCAAGATCTTATTCAATGCAACTGCTTGGACTACAGAACTAGATGGCAGTACAAGTCATAAATGTAAAATTGACAATAATCATCCTTCTTTGAAGGATCGCTGTAGACGTTCTTTCAATTTTTTATGGTTAGTGAAAATAGGTTTCTTAACCACAGATACTTCAGATCCAGTGATTTTATTACTTTACTGCAAGTGAATACGGAAATAAACTATTTTACTAATCACATACGAAGAATATCTCACATCAGAGGCTATATGGTTTTCTAGGGTATATAAAGATTTTTTTTTAAAGAGTTGCCATATTTAAAAATAACTATTTCGATACGTATAACCTCGAACAGATAACTAGGCCATTTTCACTGATATTGAATGAGTGTTTGTTTGTTTGTTTTTGAATTTCGCGCAAAGCTATAC
>NW_013665688.1:665949-675833 GCF_000517525.1 Limulus polyphemus
AGACTTTAATGCGCCTGTTCTGATGGACATACCAGGAATTAAATACAAAATGTTATGAAGAATTCTGGATATTTGCCAATGTAATTGGGAAAACTAACCACAGTAACTTTAAAACTGGGAAAAACAATGCTTCAGAGCTGTAGCTTTTAAAATAATTATAACTTAATTTATAATTCTTTTTAGAAAATGATAAACATTTAGATATTTCTAGTTTTCATTACAAAAACAAATATTAAATTCAATAGTTAAATTACGAGTATTTTTCGCGTGCAATTTATAAAACTACATCTTTGTGATCGACCTTGACAAATGATCCTGAGAACGCCTGTAGATAGATACTGCATATATATATATATATACATACAAGCTTTGTAGAAAAAAATATTGCCAGGCCTTTTTCATAAAGAGTACCATACTTCTGTTAATACAATAAAACTGAACCGTACATTCAATTTCATTATATCAGTATGAACTTACAAACACCGAAAGCAGACAATGAAATGGCTTCCTTAGCAATATAACTACTTCTAACGAGGGTACTGGTTGACGTGATACTCACAATGTCAAAGCATAGATATACTCATACATATATCAGGAACACTGTCAGTCAAACATTGTTCTTCAATATCAAATAGTCGTCTTACAAAGAGAAATTTATTTCTTGTGCAACTTCAGTTAATTTGTGTATACAACAAAGTCAGTGTTACACGCCTGGGTAACTTCGGGTGTGAATAGAACACGGACATTCTTGTTATTGACTTTCACGTGGATAATTTATGTTAAGAAGCCGCGTAATGATAAAATTGAGTACCATGCTTGCATAATGTATTCCATACCGGAAAGACCATTTGTAAAATAATACCTATTAAGGTGCCTTAAGACAATCATAGGTGATTAAACAAGATAAACGAAGCATGTTATATTATTTTCCACTAGCATAATCCCTGTAATAAGACGTAAGGTAATTTTCACTAACTACCCTTAATCCTGGGCCTTAATTACTTACATTAATCCTGATAAACAATTCTACCTATCCCTCGCCCTTAAGAGAATTCGCGGTAAAATAAACAACATGTCATGTGACCATTTAAAGTTTAAGTTTTTATAATATTATTTTTCTTTAAAACTGACAGCTCTTTTTCTTTCTACGTTATAAGAACTCATACTGGAATAAGCTAACTATCATATGACATTTTTTGGTCAGTATTGAGTAGCCTTCAAGGTCACAAGGAACGAAAATCACCATGTAAAAATCATCTGGTACGAATATTGTTAATACATAAATGACTTTGAATCAGAATATTGTCAGGTTGTAATATACTTTACGATTATATGTGGAGCACTGGCCAGTTTATGACATCATACATAATGCTATGACTGGCTCTGAACAGATTGTAATACCTTATAAACAAGTCTAGGATACTCTTAACAATGATATTTATAATACTGGTAAGGTATTCTCAAAACAATTGTGTATGGTCCTGACCACTCTATGGCTTATACAACGTTTTTTATGGTGCTGGCTAGATTGTAATTTCCTATCCTATACAACGTCGTTTATAGTTCTGGTCAGATTATAATACTCAAAACAATGTTGTATAAAAGTCTGAACACTCTATGTCTTATACAACGTCGTTTATGGTACTGGTCAGGTTATAATATCTAAAACAACGTTGGCCTATACGACGTTTGTTATAGTGCTGATTAGGTTGCAATATCATATACGACGTTGTATATCACACTTATCAGATTGTAATATAGTGTTTAAAGTTGTGTGGAATCTTGGTCAGTTTCTAACATTATGCAACGCTGAGAATAGCCCTAGGCAGATTATAATGCCTTATACAACGGTCATAGTTTAAGTAAGATTTGAATATTCTATACGACCAGGCCCTCTCAGAAGTTCAGAGAGGCCCGGGCCAATTTTATCTTTTGAGGCCCCTGGCTATAATTTAGAAAAAAAATGACACATGAAAACAAAATAAGACAATCATTAGCCCAAAAGAAAAGTGAAACATAATTTTAATATTTATTATTTAACATATACTTATTAACATTATTTATAGTCTTTTTCTGTGCCCAAAAACAAGTAGCAAAATATAACAAATGCAAAAAAAACAAAAAAAAACAGGTGTCTAAATCAGTGGCTAAGCGGTAGGTCTACAAGCTTACGTCGGTAAAAATTCGGTTTCAATACCAGTGGTGGGCAGGGCACAGATAGCCCTTTGTGTAGCTTTATACTTAACAGCAGCCAAAGAACAATAAGATGTAGTATTCAAAAGAACAGTAAGTTAGATCAAATCTAAGACAGTACACGAAGCAGAACACCACCACTGTTTATAGGATCCACAAGTGAGGTTTACTCTATTTTTCCTTTAAAGTTCCTTTTGTTAGCAGTGTCGATTATAACGTGTAATACATATATTTTTACTAATTTTATTAATAATGTTTAATAAGTTCATTATTGTAATTTTATTATTAAGATTATTTCGCATTGTCTGCTTATTATATAAATTTAGAAACAATTGTTTATGTGATCCACACGTAAGCAAGATTATACTTTCTTTTGTATTTCTGTCGATAACAGTGTTGGTAGGAATGTTTAATACATATATTTTTATTAATATTAGTTCATTATTGTACTTTTATTACAACGATTATTTACAATGTTCGCTTAATATATGGATTCAAACTAATCGTAATTATCCCAAGCTAGCCGAACATCCTGAAAGAGTATTAAGTTTAGCCTGAAAATATTATTTGTAAACAGCACATTATTATAAGAAAGAACGTACTGGTTGTCCGTTTCATTGTTTTTTGTTTATTTTTCTTCCGATCTGACTAGATAAAAGTTTACTTTAATACCAAGTAATACACATAGTCTATAGTAATTTATATATATTACTATAATTAATCTACAAAACTAATTTTTAGAGAAAGGGACACATAATAATAAATGTATTTTGTACTAAGTAACACACATTTTAGTTTTAGTTTAGAATCTTGTACATAACACTTGTGACCATTTTGTTAATTTGCTGATAAGTTTGCTGTAAATTTTTATTCTGTTAACCTTATCATTAATGTAGTGTACTTTTTGATGGATATTAATTGCCTAGAATCTTGTGTATAATCCAAGTCTCCATCCTGTTAACTTTGAAGCACCTTGCAATTGTATGGACAGACTTAAGCAACCTCCTATTAGTCTTGTTATTAATACGGTGTAAATTTTTATTGTTATGATTAACCAACTATCTTACAAATAATTCTGACCGCATTATCTCACTGATTAATGTGGTGTTTTGTCCATCATTTTGTTAATTTTATCAGTACTGTGGTGTGCACGTTTATGGCTATTATTGGTCTAGAATATTGCGGGTAATCCTAGCCACCATTGTTTTAACTTTCTGATTAATGTGGTGTTTTGTTATGTTTTGCCTAGTATCCTGTCCATTATGCTGTTAATTTTATCAGTATTTTGGTGTACAAGTTTATGGCTATTACTGGTCTAGAATATTGTGGGTAATCCTCGCCATCATTTTGTTAATTTTCTGATTAATTCACTGTTTATTTTTATCCTGTTAACCTTATGATTACTGTGTTATACTATTTGATGGTTTGCCACTATCATGCTAACTCTTTTGATTAATGTGATGTATTTTTAAGCTTTGCCTAAAATCTTGTGCATAATCATGGCTATAATTATTTCAATATTAATGTGGTGTACTTTTTAATGGTTATGTTTGGGTAAAATATTGTGAATAACACTGTTCACCATCCTGTTAACTTTTGATTAATGGTGGTTGTTTGTAGATAATGCTCGCTAGTATCCTGTTAACTTTGCGATTCATATAGTGTACTTTTTATATATAACTATGATTACAGTTTTGAGTCTTGTGAATAATGCTGGTCATCTTCATTTTAACATAGTGATTAACGTAGTGTATTTATAAATAACCCGTTCTTATAATATCTAATAACACTTTGCAGTTAGTCATTAAAAATGTTTAGTCACTTTTTATTAGGTTTTGATATAACGAACAAAATGAACTGTCAGTTAGTCGTGCTTACGTTCAAGAAGGCTTAGTGTTTTGAAGAAGTGTTAGTTACCAGAATTATAACAGTATCAAAAACTTATAGATCATGAAACAAATTACCAGTAAAAAAATTCGTTAAAAATAGATATTGTTTTAATCAAGTGTTTTAAAGAGCTTGTGAAGTCTAACTATGCGAAGTTTGAAGCTATTTTTACATATCTTTTTTACTGTAACAATATGATAAATTATTGTTATATTCTGTGTCGATCACTAAAAAGATTTTAATAAACTTACAGATAAATCCCAATCAACAAAATGTAAAATCATGTGACAGAAAAACTCAAAGGTGGTGCCAACATTTGTTTAAACTCCCACGAAAACTTTACAAAACTTTATGGGAATTTCAACAACTTACAAAACTACATTGCTTTTCACTATAATCCTTTTTTTTTGCAATAGTTCAGCTGTATATTGTGAAGTAATATCTGTACAGAATAAGGAAAAAACATAGCATAGCTGTCACAATCTGATGTACTAAAATCTATGTATATTTTCCTTTTTTAAATTTCACTGAAAAAAACTTTTCCTTGGCCGCTTTTCTCTAACATGAATACAGAGTTTTCAAAAGTTACTATTCATTATCTTCTGATTCTCTGTGGTCATACTGATCGTTCTTACACTTAAGACATTTCACGTAAATAGACTACAATCATATCTCCAGCAGATAAAGATATGTTATTTAACCAGAACTACGAGTTAAAGATAAAGCGAACGATATACACATGCGTAATTTTAATGATGATTTTAGTTATTACAACATATAGCTAGTCCTAAACATAAAAAATAAATTAATTTTACCATTCTGGTCAGTCCCAAATATAAACATTTATAAACTATACTTTATAATAACTATGGAGTTAAATTTGTTTCGACTGTAACTCACGAAATCATGTTTTCACAATATATATATATATATATATAACATAACCATTAAACTAAACCATGACAATTAGTTTTCAAGATGTAAAATTAATAATAACAGAAGTATTACATAGGTTACCTGCACATAATAACACACAAGCTCGATCCTACGGATAAACTAAGGCGTTGTTATAGGGCGGCGCTAGCTGGTAACAGAAACTTTAATGGCGACGAGAGAGCGTACAAACGCGCGTTCTGGTGGAACAATCGGAGTTAGACACATACGGCCTGTCATTTTATCAACCCACCAAAGAGCTGTATGTCCATTCGTCCAGGTCTCAGAGCAAGCCAGTGTCCAGCAGGCTCCTTATCGACTGATAGTCACAAGGCACTGACAGCTAGCAGGCTTGGCTATCTTCACTTTAAAACGTCATGGATAGCCGTCTGATTCTGTACGGCCCAACATTAATCCCCCAAGAATTTCGTTAGATCTATTGACGATGGCAGACTGCTGTTCTCCCATACAAATTAAAGTTATAAAGCTACACTATTGTTATTTTCTCTACGTCGTTCAACGTTCATATGTCAAAAGAAAAGGTCATTTGGGTGATTTGTATGGGCTATGGTTCCTCTTGCTTTATGAGAATTGTTTTTTTCCCCACAATAAATGGGTTTCATATTCTTCTGTTTAAAAACATCAGGTCCTTAGACTTCCCTTATAACTACAAAGCCTTCAAAACGAAAGTAAAACAATCCAGCCTCAAACGGAAAAAAAGTTAAATATTTCAACCTTGAGAAATTCTTCAGATATCTCGTTGAATGTATTCATGGGTGGATGTTATAATTATATGACTTATTAACTCTAATTTAATCTGTTTTTCAACATAATATAAAATCTCACATTCTCATCTCTTTATAGATGTACAGCGATTAAAAAACCCCAATCAACGAAACAGTTAAGTCAGCAGTAATGATATATCAGACAAAAACAAATATTTTAATGAATATAAAATACAAATATATTTATATACAAGTGTTAGTTTTTGTCTCATGAGTTGAGTTACATAAAACATAGTTTCAACTTAATATCAGATACAGAATACATGGGAAGGGGTGTATACTTTTTATACTAATTAAACCCTTTATTTAAATTGTTTGGCTGGTCTTTTGTTTGTTTGTTTGTAATTAAGCACAAAGCTACACAATGGACTATCTGTGCTCTGCCCACCACAGGTATCGAAACCCGGATTCTAGCGTTGTAAGTCTGCAGACATACCGCTGTGCCACTGGGGGCGGCTGGTCTTTAAACGTTTTATTATTGTTTTTACAGTTAGATCGTTTATTACATCTTCTCTGGAAGGAAGTGTATTTTATTGGGTATCGTAGAAACAACATATACCTTCCGACATTTTATGTAAACCATTATTATTTGTTTTATATACCTCAGCAGTTCTTATTCCTGGAAATATGAAAAAAAAAGTTGATTAATTGAAGCGACAAAACCCAAATGTGCTGTTGTGAAAACCAGGTAACATCAGAACAATGAGGTTGTACATCTGTTGAAAGTTCTTAGTCGCACATATAATGGACTTTGATAACAATAGTTTTATATACAAACCAGTGCTTCTCTCTGCATAGGTACATACCTCATATGTTATATTTGGATCAACTTAAAAAAACAACAATGACAGAGAATGTATATCTGTAAACGACGATAAGCTTTGTTTATTAGAAAAATATACCACATAAATCTCGCGTTAATTTCTTATTCCAATGTGAATTAAAATAGCTGAAGGGCGGAAGAGCGAGATCCTGTATCACTGAAAAAAAAAGAAATAAAAAAACAGAGCCTATCCAATTTGCCCCTTGATTTACCATATTCCAAATGCGGTAAAATTTCAGTAAAATCTAAAACACTTATAAACACATACGAAAAAAATGCAGACTTGATGAATACTGTTATTTGTATAAAGATGATTATGAGATGGAATTAAGGCCTATACAATAAACAACAACCGAAAAAAAAACAAGTTCAACTTAAACAATAAAGCCCCAGAGCACCAAACTAAATAACAACAGAAAAATATTTGAAATCTTGAAAATTATAAAAAGTTACGTGTACTTCTTTGGGTATATAAACAACAGACCAAGAAATGTGATTTTAAATTGTTTCTTTGCAGGGTTTGAGAACTACTTATAAGAAGACATCAACCAATCATTACATTCGAATCTCAATTTGATCCAGACTCCATTCCAAATTCTGGTATTGCTGTTTGAAGTCAGTTAAAAAATCTAAGTCCCGATCTTATTCAATCCCGTTAAGAGCAGTTCGAATTTTTGTGTACCTTAAAACTCGAACCAATCATCCAATTCGAACACTCAGAAAACTGGGATCTCCCACCTTCCAATACTTTTCAAGAGTATATAAAAGTAGGCTTTATATAGATTTTACGTTGAACTGACTTACTAGGTCTTTCATTATATATATATTCCTTTTCAGTAAAGAACAAGAAAGGGAAGAAAAAAAAAGATACATGGTTCGTATTGCAATTCAGTGATGAAAAAGTATAACACTAGAATAGCGAATGATCCAACAATGTTATGTGAAAGCATAATTGTAAAAAAACAAAAAACAATGTGAACATGTCAAGTTTTATTCTGTTCATAAAGTTTTCACAGCTTTTTACTAAAAACTAAAAATACTGTATGATCATTTGAATAATATATATATAATTCAAAGCTGGTCATTATAGAGTTACTAATCTTGAACTATTTTAATATCTACAATTTATCTACAGCTGAAATTCCAGTTATATTAAACTTCTGAAGCATGCAAACTTTTCAAATCTTGTTGAAAATTGAATTCAGCAAGATAGTTAGTTCATGTTTACAGGAGACAACTTTGATTATCTATTTACTTTACCACTTCAAACGTCATTCTTTGCTAATTTTAGCTATTTAATAGAATTGAGTTAGTTCTATTCCTGTCTTCAACTTATATTTAGGCATAAAACTCGCATCTCTAAACTTGTAGTCTGAGGTTTAGCGCAAAATGTGCATTTTTGAAGGAATGCTTGAGGACTTTATGTAATCTTTAATAGTTTTTCACAATTCTGAAATGTTGCAAACCCATAAAAGTCCAAATTATGCATACGAAAAGTACAAGATTTGAAACTGTCAAGTTCAATCGGAAAAGAATGCTGATGTCAAAATTTACTTTGAATTCTAAGCTTCTTTTGTTACATATAAAATTAAACTTGAACTTTAATCAAAATAATGTTAATCAAATATACGTATTTTGTCATAAGCTGAAATATATATGTTTCATTTAATCATATCTTTAAATGGAGTTAATTTCTTCTTCAACAAAACATTTAAATTAACTTATAAAAAAAAGATTAGCTGTTATAATGAACATAACATACTTAAATATGAGAAGTAATTTTTTCTAATTTCATGAACTTCCGACGTACAACGTATTGTATATCCAGAATATGCACAGTCTTAAGTTCGTGTTTTTAAAATATCAACAGGCTCAGAAAAACACCGAGTTTGGTTGTTGGTAAACACAAAACTATACAATGGGTTTTACGTGTTCTGCACACTACGAGTATCGAAACCCGGTTTTTAGCGTCGTAAGTCTGCAGAGTTACCTCTGAGCCACTGTGGGGCATACACTGAGCTAACTGTACAAGTACTCCTTGTAATAAGTGTTTTTATCATCATAAATTCAGTGTTTAGCTTGGCTACTAAATTTAACAAAATGTAGTCAAATATTTCCTTTGTCTAACAACATATATTCATCACACCAAAAGAAAAAAATATCAAAAATATGACAACTGTTCGCTAATATATTTTTCCATACAATCTATTAAGCAAAAAAGTAATTTAATAAACTATTTGCTTACAGCATTTTTCAATAACCAATGATCGTTTAGGAACTAGTCGCAATAATTGTTAATTTATATAATTCAGTAAACCGCATATAAATAATCCACAAATAAGTGAGAATTCGTCATTATTTAAATTAAATTAAATTAACTTCATTCAGCTGACATGTAACAGCATAATAACCATATATATATGTATTGTAATGTTTTTTTTAATTCTTCATGATTACAATAGTCTAACTAGTCTGTAAAAAATATATTAAGGCACCTGTATCTTTGCTTTTTGTGACAAGCATAAGAAATTCAATATATATATATAAATTAAACACCATGAACCATGTTCTTGGAATACTAATTTCATGTGCTTAGATTTGATATCCGTACGCTGTTTAAATTTCAAGTTAGAAACATGTGACTTATATTGTTTACTACTGTACAGTCCACTTACTACATTATATTTTCACCTGGTATCAATGTACAGAACTGACCAAACAAAATGAGTAAAATCACTCATTTTCTATGTAAAATAGATAGGGGACCCAAGCAGTAATTAGTAAGATTAAATGCAATGTTCATGGTATTTTTGTTTACATTTTTGAGTATAACTCATACATTATCAATAACCCTGTAAACAACAAAGTCGTAGACTCACTAGCAATTTGATGCATAAATAAGTTGGAAAATGTGTTTAAAAAGCTGATGAGATTCATTCTCTACCGGTAATTATAGGGTTGATAATTTGGTCCAGCGTCTAGAAATGTCCTTTTTCTATTAAATCAAGCGAGTCCAGCGTTTTGAAATGTCCTTTCCTATTATATCAAGTGAATCCAGCGTATTGAAATGTCCTTTCTCTATTATATCAAGTGAGTCCAGCGTATTGAAATTTCCTTTGCTATTATATCAAGAGTCCAGCGTTTTGAAATGTCCTTTTTCTATTATATCAAGTGAGTCCAGCGTATTGAAATGTCCTTTTTCTATTATATCAAGTGAGTCCAGCGTTTTGAAATGTCCTTTTTCTATTATATCAAGTGAGTCC
>NW_013665688.1:676833-701373 GCF_000517525.1 Limulus polyphemus
AAGTGAGTCCAGCGTTTTGAAATGTCCTTTTTCTATTACATCAAGTGAATCCAGCGTTTCGAAATGTCCTTTTTATATTATATCAATTGAGTCCAGCGTATTGAAATGTCCTTTGCTATTATATCAAGTGAGTCCAGCGTTTTGAAATGTTCTTATTATATCAAATGAGTTCGGCGTTTTGAAATGTCATTTTTTCAATTATATCAAGTGAGTCCAGTGTATTGAAATATCCTTTTTCTATTACATCGAATCCAGCGTTTCGAAATGTCCTTTTGTATTATATCAACAGAGCGAGAATATCACAGCGAGCAGCAACGCTTCATCAACAGAAGACAAAATAAAAAACAAACATAACACCAACTGATACTTAAACCAGAATCACACAAATTTTATCTGAAAGCTAAATTAATTGTGAAAGCAGCTATAAATGACCACCACGGTGGATTAGCGCTAAGACTGCTTATATCGTTAAAATTCAGGGTTCAATCCCTGTTGTGGCCAAGGCTCAGATAGACCATTGTGTAGCTTTGCGCTTATAACAAACGAACGAAAACTTTGTTTCAATGTGTCGATGTTCCGTACTTAAAATTACCAAACACAAAATAACGGATGTAATATTTAGTAAATAGGGAATTCCCACGGAAACATCGTTTGATACACTAACTCAAATGAAACCCAAGTTTCAGCTTCCTATGGTTTATATTATATCATAGTTCCTTAACAAACAAAAAAAAGTGTTTTAAAGTCTTTGCAGGAAGAATATATAAAAATTACACGACTCTGGAGTACATGCTGTGCCCTGACGTTAACTCCTTTTAAAAAATGGTAATCAGAAACAACTGCTGAAAGATTTACAGTTGTGCCAAATACCTGTGCCAGAAATACCGAGTATGTTACATAAGCAAGCTGCTATATTTTAAATGGGTTTCCTTGTTTAGATTGGGGGGGGGGGATATTAAGGGAAAAGTTGGCAGAGTTAAGATAGTAGTTGTAGAGTGGGGAGACGATAACGCCCCGTGGGACGGTGCAAGAAGCAGTCAAAGTTCCTTTATCTTTACATATACATGTATAGGCATCCAGGAGGAAAAAAACGTGGGAAAACATGTTGACATTTTAGCCAATTCAACTTCCTGACAGCCTAAGATTGATGCAGACTTGGAGCGTCCCTTAAAAAGCATTTATGTTTGGTGACATATACATATATTTTATATTAAACTTTTGTTAAAAGTAAATGGTATTTTTCATATTACTTTTGAGAACGTTTTATTACATTATTTGCACATAATAATATAAACTACACTTTCATCAGGAAAATCAATTTTTCTCAGTTTTAACTGTTTAATGAGCATAAAGAAACTGAAAAAACTACTTCAACAGATTTGACCAATATAATTCAAAGAACATAAAATGTTGCAATGCCAGACTTAGACTTTTAAATGTTCTTACATTGCTTGAAAATTTCTTTAAGACTATCGAGGCTTACAGAAAAACCGTACACAAATCTATACAAGTAATTTTTTTTCTTCTGAACATGTCTTTATAGTGAAGCAAAAGGCTTAGTACATGGCTTACATGGTTAGTATATTGAAGGTTTTTATGATAATTCTAACTATGATACTAGTTTCTGGTGTTTCGCCACAAATGTATTAACTGTAATAGCAATAGCACAAATACTACACGTGACTCACTCGAAACGCAGACAATTTTGTTCTTTTCTTGTTTTTAATAATCAAACAATGTACTTAAATGAAAGATTAACACGACAGGTTCCTTGGAAAGTGGGGCAGGATCTTATTGCATATTTTGTAAACCTGTACGGTGCATGTTAGTTAAAAGTGAACTTTTACACACAATTATCGGGTAGTTTTTTTTTACTTTTAAAGAGCTGATTTGCCCAGTGTAAAATAAGTAATGAATTCTTTGTTTAAAAGTATACCACATAAAGTTATATTTTAAAACAAAAAAAATTGATATCTAAGCAGAAAGACTTTTCAAAAAATAACAATCTGTTGAAGGATATGTGTTTAAGAAAGTAAAAGCTGTTTAGTATGACTTTAAAACACATTTAAGACCTTACACTTGGAGCATATGTAACTTACATAGATTAGAGTTGAAGCTATGTATGCTAAGGGTATGAAAAACGGATGAGGTTTTTATACATTTTTTTAGGACTTATGTTATATTTTACGGGCAACAATGCTTTCTAAGTATTAAATTAAACTTTTACAAATAATATTTTCAGACACTAATATAATGAATAGTAACTAACACAAAATTTCGTTACTGTTTTTCTTTGTGGACAAACAGAGAACGTTCATATATACATAGGTTATTTGTGGAAAAACGTTTCGATGAACCACAGCAGAATAACCTTGTCAGTATGCTTGTATGGAGGGGTAACAAACTCGTCTTATGTAAATTAGAACGAACTGGTGACTCAATATCGCAATATTTAAATCTTAAGATGTACAACTACAACGTCTTATGGCTTTGAAAACCTAAATCTTGTTTGCCAAAAATTATATATTTTTTATTAGTTTTGTTACATGTTTACCACACGCGTTAGTTTACAAATATTAAACAAGATTGGTGGGTTGGTTGTTTTGAATTTTGCGCAAAGCTACACGAGGGCTATCTGCGCTAGCCGTTCCAAATTTAGCAGTGGAAGACTAGAGGGAAGGCAGCTAGTTATCACCACCCACCGCCAACTCTTGGGCTACTCTTTTACCAAAGAATAGTGGGATTGACTGTAACATTATAACACGGCTGAAAGGGCTAGCATGTTTGACGGGGATTCGAACCCGCGACCCGCAGATTGCGAGTCAAGCGCCCTAACCAACTGGCCATGCCGGGCCAATTAAACAAGATACACTAGTTCTTTTAAGAGCAGTCAAAAGGTCGACTCATTACCTGTAGTGTTCTGAATGCATTCTTCGTTGACGCAGTAAAAATAAATATTTAATAATTAATACAATACTATGATTTTAGTCAAAAATAACGGTGTAAATTTAATCTTTATAAAAACAAAATAATATTAAAGACTAAACATAATTTCCTGAATGAAGAGTGTGTTCTATGTGCACATTCATCAACAATTTCTATTATTTTACTCTAAAAATTAGAATTGCGATAATTAAATCAACATGAAAATGAAAATGATTTTAAAGTATGTTCTTTAAACTAACAAAAAGAAATAAGTATATATTATATAATCCTTAGTTCTGCATTTATTTACTTTTTACTGTGTACTAACTGGCCTTCTGGTTATAAGCTTTACAAAAACACCCAATTTTAATCTTGACTGTAAAATCATGTGTGTCTCACACACATTGGAAAATCTCTACAAACTACTAAAGGGGACGAAATGGTGGTGGTGAGGTGTGATAACGACAAAAGACAATGTTACATAACGTCTCGCCAGGATGAGTTGCAATAAAAAATAGGATAAAGTACAAGTTATGAATAACTCTGACGAGTCAATCTGACAACTCAACCTTGGACTAATCTGATATCGTTATGTAGCTAACGTTAACTGGCCTATCACACTACCATTCTACCACCTCACTAACACAAAGAACTGGTATCCATATTGTTCTTGTACAGTTACCAGAGACAAGCAAAACAGATGTTAGACACTGGAATCCAAATTATCTTCCCCTTCCTCTGAAGAGTGGTATCAGAAGTTAGCCAGCATTGGGATGTGTTTTTGTTTTTAAATAAGAAGTGAGCCTTATATGTTACTATTTTATCAACTAAAAAAAAAAATTGGCCCAGCATGGCCAAGTGGTTAGGGCGCTTGACTCGCAATCTGCGGGTCGCGGGTTCGAATCCCCGTACGCTTAAGATATATAGTATTGTTTAATGAAAATTTAGCCTCACGTTAATGTTTTGCATAGAGAGGATATAAATTTACTCCAAACTTATATTACTAATTCATTTGTTTGTTTGAAGTTAAGCACAAAGCTACACAAAGGGCTATCTGTGCTCTGCCCACCACGGGTATCGAAACCAGGTTTTTAGCGTTGTAAGTCCGCAGACATACCGCTATGCCACTGAGGGGCTATATCACTAATATGCGGACTGTTTACTACTGACCCTGACTTTACGTATACACCGTTGTGCAAGCCGAGAACTGATTGTGGATTTATATTACTATTTACGAAGCAAAGGGTTAATTCAAGTTTTGTTATTGTTGTTCAAACATAGGACTGATTTCATACTTTTTGTCAATTTTATGCAGACAGAGGACTTTATAGCTCTATATAGCTTTATGTCAGAATTGTGCAGACAGAAGCACAAACTTTAGACAATATTGTGCAACCACTGTCTAATTCTAGAGTTATTTGTCAATGTTTTGAAGAGGCATAAACATTTTTACTATTACATGTCCCTAATTTTCAAAGACAAAATAAATCAGAAGAAGTTCGCAAATAACTTTACGTTAATGAGTAAGTTTGTAAGGTGTCGTTGTAGGTTATATGGGACTCGAAAGCTGATTTGAATGTAAGTTTGCAAAGTGTTGTTGTAGGTTATATGGGACTCGAAAGCTGATTTGAATGTAAGTTTGCAAAGTGTCGTTGTAGGTTATACGGGACTCGAAAGCTGATTTGAATGTAAGTTTACAAAGTGTCGTTGTAGGCTATATGGGACTCGAAAGCTGATTTGAATGTAAGTTTGCAAGGTGTCGTTGTAGGTTATATGGGACTCGAAAGCTGATTTGAATGTAAGTTTGCAAGGTGTCGTTGTAGGTTATATGGGACTCGAAAGCTGATTTGAATGTAAGTTTGCAAGGTGTCGTTGTAGGTTATATGGGACTCGAAAGCTGATTTGAATGTAAGTTTGCAAGGTGTCGTTGTAGGTTATATGGTACTCGAAAGCTGATTTGAATAACACTTCTCAGCAGACACAGCTGTAGCAGCTCATTCTTGTGTAGTATACACAAAAATTCCATTTTCCAAAATGCATTACAAAGCAAAAGCATCAACCGTCCCGTTAACAAGTTGGTAGTTTTTGTCAATATTCGAACATACAAAAGCTGAATATTTTTTTTCCTTTTCCGTTTGAACTAAGTAACTTAAAAATATTTAAGGGTTCAACAAATGATGTGAACTAACACTAAATGTAAGATATCGTAAATTTCAAGTCAATGTTAACAAACTGCTTTTGATGTTGCATCTTAATTCTTAGTTGTGATATACATCGTTTCTTGGCGCTGATATTAATATTGGTGGCCTAAGAAACTGGTTTGGAAATACATATAAGTTGATGTAACTGACTGTTCTAAAGGGGTAATTTCTGGAAATAAAATATACCTAAAGAAGTTTCTCAGAAAAAGGCTAAGCTTTGAGAGATAGAGAAAATTTGATTTCGATTAATTTTAATATTCAATAAACTATAAATTTAAAATAAGTCGTTCTTCTAGATATTTGTATATAGTCCTACAAATTCATATATTAAGCCAGCGGTGAATCGTTATAAAAATGTGTTTATTAACTTCTTACACGTTTGTTTACAGATTCATAACTCACTCGTAGTGTGCTGTATTCAATATACGTTTCGTCAAGTTCACACACGTTGGTTTGCATTTGTAACTGAACCGTTCAGTTAATATATAACCTAAAACATCAGCTACGAACCATACGTATACACTATACTATATAATTGCTTCTTAAGTTTACCCACGTTGGTTTGCGTTGGTTATGTAACATAAAATCAAGCAAAAATTACACACTGTTTTCTATATAGTTGTATCTGAATACTCACCCGTATGTTATGTTAGGCATTGTTTCTATTCATCGAGAAGGTAGTTAAAAGTGACAAATAAATTCATACTACATGTATGATTACATATGCCAAGTTATAAATAAGTACAGTAACAAACGAACGTCATTCATTTCTATTTTATATGTGCAAGCTCGTATTACAATACCTCGAGAATCATGTTACTATGTTTCATTTACACATTCATATATTACATCTAGTACTAGATCACTAAAATAGTAACATTTAAATACTATGTGTGTGTTCGATACCATAGCTACAAAAAGTGTAATATATTTAAATGATTTACAAAAATAAGTTAAAAGAGGGAGTACAAAATCTTTGATATGTACTTCAGCGAAAACTAAGCTTTCAATACGTTTCTTTCCGTCATTGTCCTTGGTTAAATTTCCCGTGGTTTCTGTATTGTAAGAGCAGCCATTTTTAGTAAACATTATGTGGTGCCTTTACTAGAAACAATGAGAGAAATGCCCTTTTTTTATATAGAATAATGAAAACCGTTTTACATTTCCGATTCTAGGTACTCGACCACTAATAAGTATATTTTTATATAGAAATCGTTTATATGCTTAATCCCACATTCATGAAAGACGGGAGATATATAAAGTATATATAGACGCCGTGTCTAATTACGTATTGTTATGTGGTTATTTAATTACCTTGAATATATGTAACTAACGCGACGCCATTACTGGCATTATATCTAGAGTAATGTCAAATACATAGCTTTGCACACTTTGAGACTACCACTTATTCTTGGTCATATTATTAAGCACACACACACAGAAGTTTCAAGCCACAAGAGATAATTTCCACTTTTAGTCATCCTCTTTAACACGTGATAGTTAGACGAATAACCTGTTTTGTGGATTCCCTAACATTTCTGCTTGAACAGTTTTATAGTTATGAAAAATTGGTCTGGGAAGTGGGAGCGTGTCATTTCACAAAGAAGAGGGATGTATCTCATCATAAGAGCTGGGGGAGCTCAGACGGCTATAGCTTCTCAGACAGATTTCCTGGTACGAGATGCAGAAATAGGGCGACACCCAATATATTTAAACCACAAAATGTACAATTTCCTACTGAGTAATAAAAGTAATGAAACCTTACGGAAGTTAAATTCAAACTGTGGTAGATAAAACTTTACACATATATATTACAGATTACGTGTAATACAATATTAGAGAGTAAGTGAGGAGTTAAAATGTTATATCAACTATACATTTGAACTTCTGAACATTTGTGAGAAGTGTACATGTTTCGTGCATAAGCAAAACTATGATTTCATAATAGAGGATTACGTTATCTGTTTACTCCACTGTCAAATTACATGGCCCTTGTAAAATATGGGATTAACATAAAATAACGGAGTAAACTTGCGTGAATATTTATTTTTGTTTACTATAAAAGAAGTTATACATAGGTAAAATAGGGTACTTAATTTTAAAATAAACTATAAGGGATTACTTAAAACACACATTTTCCAGTTCTAAAAACCTTGTATTCACTTAGAACTGATCCCATTATTTCTTCATACATCTTTCTGCGTCAAAGATATTTTTCCTAAGGCTAAGATACAAAACTTGTAACTTCATAAAAGCATAAACTGATGGATAATTCTAACACTATGAAAGCAGTAAGACTTATTGAGCTCAAGTGAAAGCATATTTACGGCATGGTTGCCAATTATGCCGATAAGTTACATTAATCACTTTTACACGAGAGATGACAACTGTCCAAGGATAACGAAATGTATTTACAAATGGGAATAATAAGTAATACAACTTAACAAACATATATTCTTTGAAACAATTATTCAATTCTATCTTTCACTAAAACTCTGTTTGTTTGTTATGAATTTCGCGCAAAGCTATACTAGGGCTATCTGCGCTAGCCGTCCCTAATTTAGCAGTGAAAGACAAGAGGAAAGGCAGCTAGTCATCACCACCCACCGCCAGCTTTTGGGCTACTCTTTTACCAATGAATAGAGGGATTGACCGTCACATTATAACGCTCTCACGGCTGAAAGGGCGAGCATGTTTGGTTGGACGGAGATTCGAACCCATGAGTCGCAGATTACGAGTCGAGAGCCCTAACCATCTGGCCATGCAAGGCCCACTAAAACTCTCTCGACCACCACTAGTTTTAGAATGTGGAAACTAAATAATTAAGTCATTAATAACACATACATAGTAATTAAGCCATTAATAACACATACATAGCCGTGTGGGGCCTTTCCTCAGAATAGAAGAGCATAGACAAAATCTAAAATAATGACTTTGGTTACAGTTAAACCACGAATCCTGGTGATATCTAATCACAGTGACATGTTGAGAATATTATCCCGCCTTATTGTGTCAAAATAATAGTATGAATGCAAGATATTATTACTATATGCGTTATATTAAAAAATAAACAAAATACTGGTGTAAATGGAAAATATTATCACACTATATGCGTTATATCACAAAAAAAGCAAGTGTCTGACAGAAAATCTCGCCACTTCCTATACGTGTTTCAAAATACCGTTGTAAATGGAAAAATATTATCACACTATATGTGCAAAACAAAACAACAAAAATGGGTGTCTGATAGAAAATATTTTCATGTCCCATGTACGTTGCACAAAATACCAGATGAACATACTAGAAAACGTTGTCACACTGCATGAACTTTGTTCCAAAATACTCTCGCGTCCTGTATATTATGTGATGAAATACCAGTATCACATAAATGTTTCTACGTACTCCCATTACAGCAGTATGCACAGTATTCGATTCAATGGTGTACAATGGTTAAATTCTGATGAATCGGCTAACAATAACTCACTAGTTTCCGGATTTTTTTTATTATAATTTTATCTTTATAATGCAGGGAGGCAGAGTGTCATTTCCGTTCAACCAATGCTTCAGACCCAAACTCCAGCGTATTCAGTATGAAACAAAGCTAAGTTTTGTGTGCTTGTGTATTGACACAAGTTACTGTCGATTTAGTTACCGTGAGGTGAAATACTGTCTACAATAAAGGTATTTAATGATGTACAAATAAATGTGTAAAAAACACAGGTCAGTGTTGCCAATTTAGCTCAGTGATTTGGGTCTAAACCGCTCTTCACAAGATATGATCTTCCACACTCTGAACTAGAATCAGATTGCGATATAATGACGGTTTATAAAACAAAATAATTGTTCGAATGAGACTAATAATTTCAAAGATTTGGTTTGTGATGGAAATTCAGCGCTATATACGGAATTGATAACCCCAAACGAATAATGTTTATTTCGAATTTTTACAGATTTGGTGTATTACTGGGCCTCCTATAGACTCGCATTGTATACGACTTTGTAGGTAGGGTTCTTTTTTTAACAAGTATAACGAAGCACATTTTAAACAACAAGTGTTTATTAGCTCTCGAATTTTTTTTAATAAAACCCAAACATTCGTGTTTCTACAATAGTTAAGAGTGCGTATAAATGAGACATCGGAATAACGTATGAATCTGATATTAAGAATAAAATCAAGTAATTAAATTTATGAACAAAATATAAGGGATTCTTCGAAACGGGTATTTTGATATAAAACTGCTGGCAGTATTTCTTTCTGCGTCAAAGATATTTTTTAAGGCTAAGTTACAAAAAGGGCTACTTCATAAAAGCATAAACTGGCAAATAATTCTAACACTGTGAAAGCGATAAGACCTTTATTTAGCTCAAATGAAAGCAGCTTTACGGCATCATTACCAAATGTGCTAATAAGCTACATTAATCGTTTTTTACAATGGATCGCTTCGGCACCTAAAATCCAAAAATGGAAATTAGGTTTTGCATATCTTATATCTGATGATGACGTCACACATGTATGACAGAAAGTTTGGCAGGATTCCGGCAATACAAAATTTACCGTTTCCATTAAAAACAATAAATGTTCATAAAACACTCAACAATATACATTATCCAAATTAACGTGTTCAATAGATGAACATCATGAAGTAACGAATATTCAGAAGAATAAGTATTACATAGCAAAATATTTTAAAACAATAATACATGATCGATGCATTAAATCTTACATCCGGTTTCTGGGGGAAGCTTTTCTTTAGAACTTTCACAAAAACGTAATGGGAGTAGATTATAATAAAGCACCATTGCAGATGAAATATCCCAACCAAATAAATAACACATGAAAAACCACAGTCAATCTTCATAATATAAAAATTAGTTATAATGCTTAGAAACGATTTTAAAAAGTGACTTAAAAGCGACAGCAAAAAATAAAGAATTAAATATTGTAGTTGGTTGTATATACAGAACATGTAAAAGCCAAATGTAGTAATAGCCTTTAATAAAATACATATTAAGCATGTTTTTTGAAAGCGGTTTATGACAACCTTTAAGTTTACGCGTAAACAAACACTGGACATAATAAAATCGTACACTGATTATGATTACTCTAATATTCGTGACTTAATGCCACATGTTATTTACATGAGCACAAATATACACTGCTATTAAACGAAACCGTAATGTTTTATACACTCATAAAATAAAATTTAAATTATTTACATAGATTTGTTGTTATTGTTAAGCGCAAAGCTACACAATGGGCTATCCGTGCTGTGCCCACCACGGGTATCGAAACCCGGTTTTTAGCGTTATAAGCCTTCAGGCTTATCGCTGAGCCACCGAAATGCTTGACATAGATACTTCACCGAATTTTCTATATGGCTATCAAGATAAACAGAAATTATTTATGTGAATTTTAAGCTAAATTGTTTTATATGGCTACTGAATGAAAATATAATTTTGAAATATTAATAAGATAATTCCAAATTCGTGAATCCAGACAAAGATGCTTTATTGTATACTTAGCTTTTTTTACGGCTTTAAAATTTTCAAATACAACATGAAAGTTCACCTTCAATTCGAAAGATCTCAGTTTCATAAGATGGGCAGTTTATCACGTTCCGCAGAATGGTAGTAATTGTTGAACAAAACAAAAAAATAAAATAAAAAAATAAGTGAAATATTACTAAGCGCAGTGAAAGTTGTAATTTAACAGCCGAAAGTCTTAACAAGAATTTTGAAATTGTAGCATTAAACCAACAAGTGTATTTTTCATAAAAATAGTTATCATCGTGTTAAATAAAAACGTTCTGATACCAGGGATCTGGCATGTATAACAATTGTTTGAATGTGCACAGCGAAGTAAGATTTCGATACAAATGTGCAGTCAAGTATATACTTTTCTGACCACAAGTGACTTTTCTTGAAACAAATACTTATAAAACACTATTGTAATGTATTACTGGTCTCTTGCCAACAACCCTCCCCCCCCCCCCCGAAAAAATCAATAGCAAAACTTCTGACCACAAAAGAATTACATTTTTCTTAGACAATAGTAACAACAAACTTAAAAAGAAAAAAACGATAGCAATTTATTTTTGAGAGGTTAACAGCTAAAACGAACCCTTAAGAAAATACCAGGTCTCTAGTACTAGCACCGCCATCTTGTGAATGGCGAGCCGTGTGGTACATGCTCCGTTAATCTAACTAGGAGCCAATATGAATCGTATTATCAACTGTTATTTTAACCGAGGAAAGGGGATCTGGCGTTACTTTTTCGACGTATATTAGACCACTAAGAATCTTCTTCCTCACACAACTATAATACGACTCTCTGAAAAGCCACTATAGCAGTAACTTACTTGGTCTAACAGTTAGAACGCGAACTCATACCTATAACACTTGAACACGTACCTACCTCTCAGTCTATCAAATAGACTGCTTCAATAAGTCTTGCTGAATCTGGCAAGAATACAAGACATCCAATGTCACTTGTGTTGGCAACTTACTAATATTTTAATATTTATCACACAATACGGCTATGTGGAATTCATTGTGAAACGTGGGGTAAGAGTAATTGTAGACAAGAAATAAATAATATGTAGCTGAGGCTGATATTTCTGTATAGCAATAAACGGTAAAAGTAAAGTCTGTAATTCGATGTGTAAAACATTAAATATTGTTATTTGTTTGTTCGTTTGTTTGTTGTTAAACATAAAGCTACACAATGGGCTATTTTTGCTCTGCCCATTGCGAGTATCAAAACTCGATTTTTAGCGTTATAAGCCTTCAGACTTACCGCAGAGCCACCGGGAGGCAGATATTGTTATAACACGTTAACTTTTCAACACTATGAGCGGAAATCCTATACACTCTCGCTAAATTGTTCAACCGACACGTTAAAATAATTCGTGAGGCCTTGAAGTACATGCACAAGGTTAAAGGCAGTCCTTGCGGCTTAACTGTTCGACATCCATACAGTTTACAAATAATGCCATTAAGAAAACGTGTAACCAGATTAAATTTACCATCATGGTCTGTACCACAGGAAGTTATATGAATAAAGAATTAAACTGCTGTAATAACTAGCACCGTCAATAATACAACCACAGTACATGTTTAAGCTTCGTAACTGACAGACACTGTGTCTGCATATGTACAGCGATATCGCATACCCTACTCCTCAGAAATGCAACACAGTAACTGATATTTGCAAGGCGTGAGTCACGCTATAAAAAGGTAGATTCTGTCATTAGCCAGATGACTGGAGAGGCTCTACGCATGCCTAACTAGCGGCATGGTTTCATCATTCTCGTACTTGCCAGCCGTTGCGGCTTCAGCTGCTGACTTCTAGATGCATAACACGTTCAACTCTGCCAAGTTGCTTTAACATATTTATAGCTTCAGAGAGTTTGTGGATGAATTTCTGGAAGCACATTGACTCGCTATCATTGGTCTACATTCAACTACATGTAAGTCGTTCAGCCTACTACGACCTCACCGACAGATACTTTACAATGTATACTGTTAGTACAGAAATATGTGGGAGATCAGAGACTAGGTTTGTATAAAACAAAATATAATACTATAACTCTCGAAACCTGTAAAGCTGTCGTGGATATTTACATATCAATATGAAATTATAGTAAGTTTAACCGTTATCATAATTCTTCAAATGTGCCTTGTCACATGTAGGTTTACCGTCTACAAATCCATTTCACTATCTCATCTTGTAATCCTTACAGTGGCTCGTGCTCGTTTCACGACTGTTTGATTTTAGTCTTGCATGTCCAAATTATATTTACTCGCTTTGTTTCTCAACCATAGCATTAAAAATGGATTTTGATCTGTCTGCCTAAAGGTTCTGCATGTTTTAAATTTACAAGTCGGCTCTTGTCACTAATGTATTTCATGGTAAAATGAATGTTTCTACCCATTACATGTTCAAAATAATATCTCCTACTATCTTTACAACTCCACCATTAACACAGCGTAATGGCATACACTTCACTATGAACTTAACCAGTTTAGAACTAACAAGAGATATGTTTGTTGGTTAGCTTTTCGTAACTACAAATCTAACAAGTAGTTCGCAAAAATACGAAGGCTAATTTACTGCTGTGCATCACTCCCAAGCTTACCTGAATGGGTTAATCCGTTAATAGTACAAGCTTTGATTCTGATGTTGGACCAGTGTGTGCCAGACAATAGGCAACTTAATATAAGATGGTAGGGCAAGTACTCGGCAAACCTCAGTAGCTTAACTCTACACTGATGAAGGTCGTCGCTCTCCATCCTAGCTATGCGGCTAAGCCGCACTCGCTCTTCCGTTCGGCATGTTTCTCCAGATACTGTTTAACTCCATATAACACTCGTAGTGCACTGTAAATACTCACCAAGGTCGGAATAGCTGAGAATATAGAAACGCACGCTCGTTTTCAGGTTTTCAAAGAGTTTTAGCAAATCATTTGAGCAGTAGCTTATCATGTCTACTACTCTCCAATCACACAGCTACGGGCACGAGTAGCGTTTCCGAGCTGCGTGGTGAGGAATCACGAGCAAAACGCAACCTAGTCTACCGGCCGGCTTCGGCACCAACCGAGCGCCTACGGGTATCCTAACTCATGAACACTCATAAAAAATATCTTCCCGTCCCCTAATTCCCCCTCTCCCTTCCATCCCTTATGCGTAAAAAAATCTCCCCGCTTGAACCCAGGCTGTACCAAAATCGCTGTAGATAGGGTGGGGTTGTAGAAACACGGCAGACACCAGTGTTAAGGGTAATAAAAAAAAAAAAAACTTACGCTGATGGTTTAAGCCCTCATTTGAAATTTAAAATGCGAATATAGTTACATCTACTGGACAAATTTAAATTTAGGAGACTGCTTATTCATCCATGTTTTAGCCGAATTCAATCAAAACGAGTTAACATTTCTTAAACACTTGTATGCCAAATGATTATCGAAATGAGTGAGAAGTCGCAACCTCTGACCAATACAGAGGTAGGTAGCATCATCATGCGTTACATGTACTGGATTGGAATAAGCAACGGCTGATTAAAGCTGCCATCTGGTTAGCTGGTGAAGATTGCGCGTCAAAACTCTACAGGTACATTCCATTACCGTTGTCTGTCTCTGTACATATTACTTGTAAGCATTGGCGCTGTCACCATGTTTTTTTTTGGTTTTCTCCAAAACTTTTGCTCTACATATGTGCCTGTTTATACACAATAGCATTAGGTGTGGAAAAGGATGTTTAATAACAGCGGAAGACACGCGCGCATTGTAATTACAAGTGTAATTTACAGTCGGCATAAAATGAAAATCTGAGCAATAAAAATCATGAAAACTAAAGTTATGTCTAATCGTAGGACACTATCAATTACTTAAAAAAAACTTAACTTTAAGATAAGATAGGTTTAATATTAAAAATATACTTAAGTGTACCTAACTACATTTTATTTTCTATAAGCAACATACAGTCCCCAGTGAGACAGCGATAAGTTTAAGGACTTACAACGCTAAAATTCGGGGTTCGATTCCAGCGGTGGACACAACAGATAGCACAATGTGGCTTTGTTCAGAAAAATAAACAGACAACATACGCTTACTTCTAAGCACGAGTGTTTGAATTATTTTGTTATCCAAGATTAAAGGTACTTCTACAGGTGAAGTGTAAGTTTATATAGTAACTTGATGAGCCTCAAGAGAGCACTTGGATTGTCTTACAAACATGTAGAATAATTTGATTTACATAAAAAAATCAGTTATACATATAAACTACATCTGTACAAAACAAGTTACACTTTAACTAATAAATTTAAAACTAGAACTAATTGTACTTTATTTTTTAATGATTTATAATTTTGATGGCTCATCCTAAAAAGTCTGTTATTAGCCAGAACCACATATTTCATTATCGAGAGAAATTAAGATCCTTTCGTATCACAGCCTAGTAACGAAATTCTCAAAAAAATTACTTCACTGGGTAACGGATCTTTCAAAACGTGTCACAGGAAATATTTCCAAGGTCGAAATTCTGGCTTCAACTATAACAAAAGATTGATATGACCTTGGATGAAATAATAAACAAAAAAGTTATATTTGGTGTTCTTGATAACATCTATTGGATCTAATGTTCCTAAAAATTCCTGAAAAACTTTAAAAACTGGAAAACAATTTTTATTTTTTTAATGCAGCTATATTTGACACCTAAGAAATCAGACAATTTAAGATAATAAAAATAATTCAATCCTATTTGTTAGTCTTTAATATTCTCTATCAGACAGTAATACTTAAGTAGCCATATATATATATATAAACCGTTAAAAAAATAATGACTTGGTAGCTGATATAAAAAAAAAAAATCAGCCTTGTTGCTTCGAAGGCATTCTAAAGTTCTCTGCACTGGGTAAGACGCTAGAGCGATCAAGCATCACGATATAGGACAGACATCGTCTAAAGACTGAACCCTGTCGGAGCCCCCATTATACATGTACTTGTTCCCCACCCTTGGCTGGTCACGTGACCCTCACATCCCTTTGTTCCATAACAAAGCCAAGGGCGTCCCCTAAAGAACACATATGAGCTGCACCGGAGGCCCCTATAGTATTGCTTGGATTAATCTCGATCCCAGGTATCAGGACGCTGCTATACGAGGGTATATATATACATAAAATTTGTAGTGTACATGTACCGTTGATGTGCATGTGTACTGTATGTATTTTACAAGATTATCATTTCAGGATACTGCAGTTCTAGGAACGCTTACGTTCAATGTAACTGAAACGTTAACACAGCAGCTATGATTTACCGTAAGTCAGGAATATCAAGACAAATATTTCTGCTTCATTGCACCATTTCGGTAAGTTTTTTGACTCATCGCTAACGATAATGGATTATTAGCTACCAGCATTCTGCAAACGCTACATATGCAAATTGTAGGTGAGCACGGGACTTTGTACGTTAACCTGAAAGGGTACAACTTTTCAAGATATAATCTGAGACAGAAGAACGTATCTTGAATACAAGAATCCGTAAAACTCCTTTCTTTACTATTTACAGACATTTGAGCAACATCTACATTGTTAACTCAGTGCCACGCTTCTGCTACACATAGTGCTTGACTAAACCAGAACTCGAGTAGTAAGAAACTTTCCTGTATTAGTGTTCATGTAACAGCAGAATGCGATGCGTTAGCTAGTGATCATGTAACTGTAGAAAGTGATGTGTTAGCTTGTGTTCATGTAATTGCAGAACGTAGTGTATTACCTAGTGTTCGTGTAACTGCAGAATATGGTGTGTCAGCTAATGTTTAGGTAACTGTAGACTCGAGTATTTTCTGTCATGTGTAGTTAGCTCACTTTATAAGTCGCGTGTTAGCCATGCAGTATTCGTGTAATTACAGACTGTGATACATATGCTAAAGCTCAAACCACAACTGCAAACTGTGAAGTATCAGTTGCTGTTCATGCAACTGCAGAATATTATGTGTAGCTGGTATTCATGTAACAGAATCTGGTGTGTTATCTAGTGGTTATGTAACAGCAGATTATAATGTATCAGTTAGTGACTATGTAACTGCATACTATGATATACCAGCTAATGACTATGTAACTGCAGATTATAATGTATCAGTTAGTGGTTATGTAACTGTAGAATGCGATGTATTAGCTAGTGTTCATGTAACAGCAGAATGCGATGCGTTAGCTAGTGTTCATGTAACAGCAGAATGCGATGCGTTAGCACCACAGCCTACAGTTACACGAATACTAAAATATAACATTCTGCAGTTACGTGAACATTAGCTGACACATCATAGTTTGCTGTTACATAACCAATAGCTGATACATCATAGTCTGTTGTTACATAATTACCAGCTGATACATCATAGTCTGTTGTTACATAACCACTAGATGATACATCATAGTTTGCCGTTACATAACCACTAGCTGATACATCATAGTCTGTTGTTACATAACCACTAGCTGATACATCATAGTTTGCCGTTACATAACCACTAGCTGATACATCATAGTCTGTTGTTACATAACCACTAGCTGATACATCAGATTCTACAGTTACATAACCACTAGCAGATACATCATAGTCTGCTGTTACATAACCAATAGCTGATGCATCATAGTCTGCTGTTACATAACCAATAGCTGATACATCATAGTCTGCTGTTACATAACCAATAGCTGATACATCATAGTCTGCTGTTACATAATTACTATCTTAGGCATCATAATCGGCAGTTACATGAACACTAACTGATACATCACAGTTTGCAGTTGCTTGGGCTTTAGCTTGTACATCACAGTTTGTAAATACATGAATACTGCATGTCTAAAACGCCATAGTCAACAGTTATCTGAGCACTAGCTGATACATCACAATCTGCAGTTCCATAATTACTAGCTTAGACATCATAGTCTGCAGCTACACATCAGATTCTATTACATGAATACCGGTTATACATCATATTCTGCATAAACAGTAACTGATACATCACAGTCTGCAACTGTTTGAGCTTTAGCTTGTGCATCACAGCCTGAAACCAAATGAACACTAACATGCATAAAACATTCTGTAGTCATATGAAAATTAAGGGACGTTAACAGAAACATGACTTTAAGTACACTCTGTTTCTACACATTCCAACATTGCAATGTACTACACATCAGTAATGAAAGTTTATCTTCTTGATATACAATTATATTATATTCGGAAGTATACACTTTGCAGATACTCTAGACATATAGTCTTGCAATACGCAATTTTTTATAAAATATCCAATCATGAGATACAGACACTAGAGGTACGTCTTATATCAGGTAACATTATACACAATTATATCCCACATGATTTTTAGGAATAAAGTTTAAATACTACACTTTCATACTTGCATGGTGTGTGAAATGTTGATATAATACATTATACATTGACAAATACAGTAACATGTCTATGATGTTGAAAAACAATGTAAACAATTTCAGTTGCATAGCACGCAGTATACAGATTGTTCAAAGACCATTATACATTGTAAGTAACCTTATTTAAAGCAATAAAAAAACATCGACTCACAATCACAATGTTTTTGCACTAAAATAGTTAACAGACATATACAATATACAGATAATACGGCTAAGCACTATGTGGTTGTGAATACGATGTCCATGTATATATATTATAATTTGATACAGGTTTACGTACAAACATCATTTATAGACACTATTTGTAAAGAGCATTATGTACTAAACATAATGTACAGGCAAAATTTGATAGTGAATATGTACAGAAGCACACAGATTCGAGTTGGATGTCATACTTCATACACAACCCCCTTCAGGATCAAGTTAGATAAGATATCATATACAAACATAACCCACAGACACAACAGTATGAAATCACGAAACACCTAAATAGAATTTACCCTCATAACATAAGTATAAAATAAATATACTATAGTAACAAACGATTCGATGCAGGTATAACAAGCAGATTTGAAATGAACGGTACATAGACTTAAAATGAGACCATCCCGTGAGATGATCTATACCATACATAGATATATATTTATATTTACAAGCTTTAGTTATTATATGAAAAACGTGTAACAGCGTGAACATGGACAATTGGTGTAAAATATGAATATACAGCGAAGATGCCTTTATAACAACGTTTAAATAATGAAGGTTAAGGTGTTAAAATGACTTGCCAAGGACAGTCATAAGTTTTTTACACAATACAATAGAAAAAGTTCTAAACGACAACGACCAGATTATTATAGATCATACAGTGACAATAACTACAGGAGTACCCAATGTTTGTTTCTCACACAATCGAATAGCAGTAACAAAGGTGTGAACAATGTCAAATAGTTATTTTTATTGAACTATATTTTAACAATGGTGTAGCTATTTTTTTAAATTATATGAATGGACATCAATCTATACAATGAATATGGTAAAAAATGCTCCACGGATACAGTAGTTTTTTGTTCGCCACTTTATTCACAAAATTACTAAGGGCAGCTAACACTTTATTTTGAAGAATATATTAAAAGTACTAAAACAGCCAGAAATTTATTTTAAAGAATGTAGCACGAAAAATAATAAGAACATCCATTTTTATTAAACCCCAAAATTCCCCCAAAGCACGAAGTGTCACCAGGTTTTCAAACACATTTTTCTAAACTATTTATACAACAAACTTCTACGAGTCCATAAATCTGACGATTGCAAAGCCCCTAACAGCATATGAGTCATATGAAAAAATAAAAACATTATCAATGCTGCAACTAGTTGCAATTTTACAAAAAGAGAGAATGAGTGAATTTGCCTAATATTTTGATCAGTTCCTTAAAGTGAGTGTTGTTAATGGCAAAAAAAAAAAACTTTACTCAATATGGTACAATAGTAGAGCCCGCCCCTAGTGAACAGTATATAAACAAATCTGTATTTTGAGGGTCAAACACAGCAGGACTGTTATCAATTCCCTCAAATAATGCAGCAATAAAGTAACTAACATATGGCAGCTACCCCTTTCTGTAAACGGTACAGTAAATAAAAGTAGAAAGTCAGACACAAATTTATTTAAATAATTCTCTAAGAAAGTAATACACGGTACTTAAGGGCAGCCATTGTTTTATCTATATAATGCAATATAATAAAATTATTAATTCAAGACAGACATTAGGTTTTTTAAAACAATACAATACCAAATTACTAACTAAGGACATCTCTAGTTTCTTTACATAATGCAGTACATTTAGGGCAACCATTAATGTAACAGTCAAAGATAATACCTCTCCTTAGGAGTTTAGTGATAATATATACACCAACAAACCAATAAATATGTATGTTTGGATATTTGTTGCCATTGATTTATTTAAACAAGTCAATAACATTATGAAACCAATCATACGTTTTTCTTTAAACATGGCGGTAAAATGAATATCAGACACAGCCACTAGTTTCTTTAAACAATGCAATGACAAAAGTACTAATATAAAGAAACTATTATTTTCTTTAAACACTGTAGTAATCAAGTTGCTAATTAAATACAACTGCTATTTCTTAAAAACAATGCAGTAGTGAAGGTGCGAAGACCAACCATTTATTTCTTTAAATAAAGTATCAACGAAGTAGGGAAATTCGCTTCTGTAAACACAGCCCAGTAGCAAAAGTATACGAAGGACAGCCATTGTTTTCTATAAACCAAAAGTAGAAACAAAATGTGGAGTAACAAAAGTACGAAAAACAATCACTGCTTTCCTTAAATAAAGCACTAACAATGGACAGCCGTAAGTTTATTTAAACTAGAAGTAGAAACAAAATGCTGATTAAAGACAGCCATTAGTTTTCGTTATTTTTTATGTGCAGTAACAAAATTACGAAGAACAATCATTGCTTTCCTTAAATAAAGCACTAACAATGGACAGCCGTAAGTTTCTTTAAACAACGCAATAATATAATGTACAGACACTATATAATTAGACAGTGAATGAAATACAAATATAACGTACACAGACAAATGTTGGACAGCATGCGTTCCACAAAGTATCGTATGATATATAAATATAATTTACTACCACTGCAGCAGTATGTACATGAAATACAGACACCATAATAAGATACGATATAATCCACAAGCATTAAGCAAGGTTTGAAAAATGGATATAGTCGCTAAACTTTGACTAAATTAAACATATTAATATATATATACACATATATCTTATGAGTTATTATACAGAATAAAAAGATCCACAGAGACGAATGATAAACATAAAATGCACAGTGAAGGCTTTATAATAACTCGTAAACAATGAAGGTTAAAATATTAAAAACATTGCTCCAACGACAGTTATTAGTTTTTGTTTTACACACAGTACAATAGAAGTTCTGAAGCAACGATCTGGTTCTTTCATCCTAAGCAGCAACAAGAACTCTACGAAAACCCACCATTTGTTTTTCACACAATAAAATAGCAGTAACAAAAGTACAAAGAATGCTTTTCATGTATTGCTAGCTAACTTTTATTACAAAAATTATAAGGATAGTGATCAGTTTATATAGTATAATATAGTGCTAGAGATACAAAATATTTTACTCGCCACTTTGTGTATATAGTTGTTAAAAACAGCCATCAGTTTACTTTAAAGAATACCGTAAAAAAAGTACTAAAACAGTTGCAAATTTCCTATGTGGAATGTAATACGAAAAATGACAAAAATGTATATTTTCTTTTAGTCTCAAGTAGTAGCAAAGTACAAAGGTTAGCCATTAGTTTTTAAACACAGTATTACATAAGTGCTAATTCAAGACAGTCATTACTTTCTTTAGATCATTCAGTAATAAAACTACCAGCTCAGGACAGCCACAAGTTTCTTTAAACAAGCCAGTTACAAATGTACTAACTAAGAACAGTTATTAGTTTCTATAAATAAAACAATAATAAAATTACTTACCCAGGACTGTAATTAATTTCTTTAAGTAATTCAGGATTACATATTTTCCTTAAAGAACGTAGTAATAAAAGTACTAGTTAAAAGCAACAATTAGTTTCTTTATACAATGCATAACAAAAGTACAAAGGACAGCCATTGGTTTCGTTAAACCAAGAGTAGAAACAAAAGCACTAAGTATGGACAGCCACTATTTGTTTTAACTAGTTCAGTAACAAAAATGCATATAACAGCTATTACACCTATATATTAGCAAACTACAGTAGTTACAAAAGTATTAATTAAAGCCATCCATTACTTTCTCTGGTAATTGCAGAGACAAAAATACGAACATTCATTGGTTCTTTAAAGAACGCAGTAATAAAACTGCAAATGATACCACGGTCCTTAATAGTAACTTTCAAGACTATTATATATAAACACGAATTTGAAAACTAATAAGCAGAGAACTATAATCAATCCAGCTTGAAACAACAACAACAAACCATTAAATTAAAAAGAATAGTTAAGTATCAATCACTGCAGGCTCTGTTTTATTCTAGAATTTTGCATCTTCTACAAAATCTTCAGTAATATGACAAAACTCAAACTAGTTGTATTAATGTTGCAAAAGAATGTCACTACAGTATTGATTTTGCATATACTAATAAACTGATTTGATGTAGAAATGTTCACTCGATGTCACACTAAAAATCAACCTAATAAAGTTGAATTAATAGCCCACCCACTCCAGCGTTTTATTTAACGTGTATAATGTAGTTGTGTTCGAGATTTTAAAAATTAGGTTATTAATGTTTAACTGTCACAGTGATAAGGGACATAACAACACTATAGTAAAAACTTGAAGGATGTAGTAGGGATATATACATGAGTACTTCTGCAAATGTACTACGTCCGAAAGAGTGTAATATACGACTGTGTGTATAAAGAAAGGTATAAAATACCCTATAAGTTAAATTTCGCTTTATGTACCATTGTGGTGAAAAGGGTATTGTTAAAAAAATACAAGAGTTATTTTTCAACCAAGAAACACCAAAAGTCCAAACTGTAAAGTGTAAAATAAAAAAGTATCACAAAATCTTACTGTGTAAGTTAGGCTTAATGGCCTAAGTTTTTGCTTTTAGCCTGGCCCTAGCTATGCTTTTGAAGAAGAAAAAAAAAAACCTTTGGCCTCAGGCAATAACTGCAACAATTTCCGACCTCAAAGCTTAGACACTACAATTACATAACATGATATTTACGCATAATATAGCGATACAGGGGCTACATAGTATATGGTGTACAAATATAATGTATATTTACATACACAACAGTTATGTTTATACGATAACGCTCAAACGTTATTTACAGACAATATTGCTACATTACGTTATGTACTAAACATAAGAAAAATACACTATATAATCAGACAGTGCAGAGAGGACAAAGAAAGCATACAGACAAAACATCTGCAGGAACCAGTTAGATAACATATCATGTACAAAGTCTACAGACTCAACAGTGAAAGTCACAACTTACTACAATTATATAAGGATAAGTATGAAATTAAGATACTACATTAATCACACAGTACGATTCCCAAACAAATAAGACTTGAGAAATATACTATAAAGCTTCTAAAATTAAACCATGACGTGACACACAAGAAGCATATGGTGAATAGATGTGTACACAAAAACACACATTTTATTGGTTGTCATACAGAATAAATATGCATAAAATAAGCACAGATAGATGTATAATATTTGTAGACAACAAAAGTGATTTTATAATCACACTTAAATGATATAGATTAAATGGTTAAAAATTATTTGCTAAGAACAGTCGTCAATTTAATTTACACAAACAATATAAAAAGTTATAAAGACAACAATCACGTTCTTTCATATGATAAGCAACACTACAAGGAACAACATACATATGCTTTTTTGCACAGCAAGATAGCAGTAACAAAAGTGCAAAGGTCATTCGCCAAACATTTTTTTAGTTGCCATAATTGAATAGAGTAAAAAAAAAGTGATAACCATCTGTTTCTATCATCCTTTTTATTTGCAAAATCGCAAAGCATTTAGTAAGAAAATTATAAGAACACCCATTAATATATTTAAGTCAAAAATTGTAATAAAACTGCTAATTCAGTATAGCCACTGGTTTTTTTAAACAGTTTTATGATCAAATTACTGATTCAGGACAGGCATAAGTTTATTTAAACAATACAGTAATAAAAATATACACTAATTAATAATAGCTGCTAGTTGCTTTAAACAATGTAGTAAACAAAGTAAGAACAGCCAATCGTCTGTTTTCTTAAACAAAATGGAACATAAGTATGAAATTCACGCAGCTATCAGTTTCTATAAACAAAGGGCTTATTCAGGACAGGCAACAATTTCTTTGAACAATGCATTAACACAATTATGAAGAACAGTCATTAGTTTATTTTAAAAAAAACATAATAGCACAGTTCAAAGGTTACCCTATTTGTCGTTTTTTAACAGCGCAGTAACAGATATATTAATCAAAACAGGCATTAGTTTTTTTAACGGTTCCGTAGCAAATTTACCAATTCAGGACATTAATTCATTATTATTTAAATAATTTGGTAATAACAGTGCTAATTTAGGACAGCCATTAGTTTCTTTAAACAATGCTGTAACAAAAGTACGAAGAGCAATCATTAGTTTCTTTAAATTGGGAAGCATCAATAATACTAATTAATTGCAGGAATTAGTTCATTTAAGCAATGCAGTAACAAATGTGCTAAAAAATTAAGAGCAGACACTAGTTTCTTGAAACCAAAAGTTCAAACAAAAGCACTAATTAAGGACAGCGTTAAGTAATGGATCAAATCAGTAACGAAGATATTAATTTATTACAGTCATTGATTTTTTAAATCGAAATTAGCAAAAAAAATTTTAAAAAATGCGAAAGTAAAGATCACCGAGAC
>NW_013665688.1:702351-706957 GCF_000517525.1 Limulus polyphemus
TTTTAAAAAATGCGAAAGTAAAGATCACCCGAGACCCATTCATTAACAGCTTTAGCATCAGTCATTCAGGATTACGATATATAAATTTCAAAACTAAAATGCACAGTATTTATCGACATTGAAACAGGAACAGACCGACATATTAAAAACAATAGTTAAACATTCAACACTGCATAAACATTTTTATCGTAAAATCGTGTATCTTCTATAAAATCTTCAGTGATATGAAATTGCAATTAGTTACTATATCAATGATGAAAAACAGTACATATTTCGGGTATGCCACTACGTTGCTTTGACGTACGCACATGCACTCCATTTAACACAAAACAGCTATAAACCAAAGAATGTTGAATTAATATTCCTCTCTGACATTATATACACGTGTATTTAACGTTAAGCAATAGTTTTCGAAATGAATACTATTACATTGTTGGTATTTAAATTCTACATTGATAAGATCTACATATATAAATATATAGTAACACCGCAATAAAAAACCTTTAGGAAAAAGTATAGTATGGTAAGACATTCATACATATTTGCAAACGAAATTCGTCTAAAAATGTGTAGATATGAATGTATGTGTCAGAAGTGCTAAAATACCACAAAAACAAATTTCGGTTTATGTACAATTCTGGTAAAAAAAGGATCTATTAAAATACATATCCTAAGATCGCAAAGTGTAAAATTAACATATCGCTTTTTTTTGAATAACATAAGATCTGGCAATTTTAAACAAATGTAAAAATTTGCCAGCTAAAAGATAAAAAATCCAAAGTTAAAGTTATGATATATCTACTAATATTCTCAATAATAATAAAATTCCTGATATGGTTGAACTACTCTTTCAACTATTTAGAAATGATTGTAGCTCTAATATATTTTTTGTTTTCACTCGTTAGAACTCCAACAGAAAAAAAACAACATAATTTATGGATTAATACTACACTTCATTTATTAACAGTTCCATCTGAACAGCATCTTAACTACAATTTAATTTTGAATAATGAACTAACACACAAATTAGTAATATATGATGAGCTAGAACACACACATGAAAACACATTACTTATTACAACTTGTATATGAATAATATATGAACTAACTAACCACTGAAATATGCAGAAAGCAGAAGCATGATGTATAATAAATACACTTGAACAATACATGATTATCTAACACTACATTTGAACTAAGTATTTTGTAATAAGGTACATTTGAATAGTACATGATGTATAATAAATACACTTGAACAATACATGATTATCTTACACTACATTTGAACAAAGTATTTTGTAATAAGGTACATTTGAATAGTACATGATGTATAATAAATACACTTGAACAATACATGATTATCTAACACTACATTTGAACAAAGTATTTTGTAATAAGGCACATTTGAGCAGTACATGATGTACTAACAGTTGAAAAATAAGTAGTTTCAATTAAACTGAACGATGTATCATATACTAATAAGACATTTGAACGATGATGAACTAAATTACAGCTGAAAGGTTCAGTATGTACTAAAAATACAACTGAATTATAATATACTAATGTGTCACAAATATCGTATGGTTCACTAATGTTACATATGAACATATGTTTACTCATATATGATGTACTAATGATACAGTTGTACAATGTATCATGTAACCATTGAGTAACCATTTATCAAATCATATAATAATAATACACTATGCTAATATTACCGTTTAAAATTACAATCTACCAAGATCACAGGTGAATAATGTATAATGTACTAATAATACTAATATGTACAATATACCAAACTATATTTTAAACATATTACAGGAACAACACACTGTATAAGTACTAAATTTATTGCATGCACTTAGTAAACTTTTGCTTAATATAATCTGATGTGTATACAGTATACAAATATAAAGACTTATGATTACGTACAATATCTTTAAATACAATATGTATTTGATATATATATATATATATATATCTACATACCAAAAACAAAATATAATTTATTGTTAAATACATTATAGTATATATGTATACAGTATATACAAATAAAAATGTATGCACTATAGTGAAAAGGCCTTTTCTTAGCTGGCGAAACAAATATAATTAAAAATGTATACCATAACATATTCTACTGTTGAATGCAGTAACATGTACAGTCATGCAGTACATATAGGAAAAGGTATATCCTTAAACATTCTTTTTTTTTCTCAATACAATATTATGTACATACGCTGTACTTAAATGACTGTGTACAATAAAGTCCAGTTTTTGTTGTTAGAAAGTTGTGTGATTGAGGTAACTGATGCCAGATGCAATACTAACGTAGACATTTTACATAGTTAATGGTGTAGTGAAGAACAATACTTTGAGCACAATAAAGTGTTCAGACACAGTACACCAATATTGAATGCAAAATGATGTAGATACACTACATACAGTTATGTAAAGGTATATGATTACGGTTTTTACTGTGCATGTAATATAATACACAAGATACAAATGTATCTTACACGTGGTAAGAATACGATATAATTATATGTTGTACAAAAAACTTACTATTATTAAGGACACCACATTTTGAAGTTACACAAATCGACACAAACACACTCAATAAACAATAATGTATAATAAAACACTTTTCACATGGATGGACTATGACGTGTATTCCTCATACACAGACTGTACTACATTACGATATTAACAAAATTTCAAAACACTGGCAAATGCAAACACAGAATGCAAATGTCACTAAGACAGACAAACAGGTAGAAGCGAAAACAGAAACAGAAGAAGTGCGCTTTGTAAAGATCACTTTATGTACACAGAAATACTAATACATTAGTATTTGCTGCAGCAAGAGTAAAAACATTATACGAACATATAATAAGATCACCACAACTTTACATAATTATACAAACAGCCTAAAAATCTGAGATATATGAATCATGGCGGACAGACTCTTCAGTGGCGTTCATTGGTCAACATAAACGAATGTAGTGAGAGACGTAGAAGGGTAGAAAACTCATAAACAAAAAAACAAGAGACTTAAGATTTAGGAACATAAATTTGCGTAAATGTGGGTTTTATCAACCCTCTGCAATAAAAGTAACTGTTTTTTTCCCCCTCTCTCTGGGTAAATGACCAAGCTTTTGACAAACACTAAACAGCGTTTCCCGTCGTGCGGGAAACTCGAACTAATCGAGGCGTTACGATGATTGTACTGCTTGTCCAATGTAGAGTCCATAAAATTTTAGTGAGCAGAAAAACTCACAAAACGAGTGCACGGCAGCTCTGTTTGCCTGAGGCGTAATTTGATTGCGCTGTCCGCACCTCGTTTCAACGAACTAGCAATCTGACCTTGCATCCCCGGACAGCCAATAATTTCGTGGGTTGGCCAACCTTTCAGGGAGTGATATATGAAGGCCACGGAGGGGCAGCCACTGGTCATTGCCCATTGTCAACAGGGTGGTAACGGACTATACCTATTAGGGTTGGTGTGACACTACAGGAGGGCTACTATTGAAAATTATTGTAGACTACTTGTGTAAACCCGCTAGCCAAACGAATGATGTTTAGATGGTGACAGCACCGCCAATGGGAGGCTAATTGATTGGGTTGGTCGTGTGCAAACCATGCATCTATCAGCTCAGTCGTATCATTGGTTAAGAAACAGACTTCTTTTCTACCAGCACTTGAAACAAACAATTCAAACATTCTTCAGTCCAGTAACTGTAAAAAAAAAAAGTTCACTATTTCGATATATATTAGAAAATCTGACCTAACTTTATAGAGTACACGCCTCCCCCTCACACACCCTGACAACAACCACTTTCTAAACGACATCGTTATTTACTGGTACAATGTTACATAGTCCAATAAACCTTAGAAACTGACCGTTGGCCGATTTTCCTGACTCTGTGCTTAGATTACATAGCATACTCAATCGCATTGTTGGCAAATGGCGTGTACAATATCAGCGCGTAAGATTATAATATTTATCACACGCTTGATCATATTATTTTTACAATTTATTGCAATACTGATATCATACTCAGGTATAAGTTATTTATGAATACTGCTACAGGTATTTTTAGTTTCACTGTGTAGTCCACTTAAACATATCGCGTACATTATATGTTACAATATTTATTATTATTGAACACATTATTCGCCAAAACCTTGGGGGGGGGGGGTCGGTGTAATAAATTTTCGTACAGAGTCTCCGACACATATTTTCAAAGTATTTTTGTTAGACCTTGTTCATAATACGTGGAGAAAATTTAAAAGTTCGTTTGCAGACTAATTGTATAATTGATGTCCAAATCGCATCAATTTCTTTATTTTTCTTTAAGTATTTTTTTTTTTGCCTGTAAAACACAAAAAAGTTATCAAAACGCGTTTCTTTATCACAACAGATTAGTATCCATGTTAATATTTTTTATATACATAGTATCCCTTTAAAACATCAACTTTATTTGAAGTTTTAATAACATACACCATATCTCAATGTATATTATTAATATTCTAGTAATTAGTTTCCAATCAATTTTTAGGTTATACTTTTACTGTTTTATATATATATATATATATATATATACAC
>NW_013665688.1:707688-718018 GCF_000517525.1 Limulus polyphemus
TATATATATATATACACAAAGTAATTAGTTAAAATGGCAAATGTCGTTTGTAGCGTATCTGAAATATCAAAATTCTAGCAACATCACTCAATTTTCAAACATACGAGTTCTGGTAATAATGATTTCAAAACGTTTTTGTTTTGTTTTTTCTATAAGATTTTTCACCAAGTTGCTATTATTGCTGAATAATAGGACTACTTACCTGGCGTGTTTTATCTGTATAGGAAATAATGATTGTCGTACTAGTGTTCCTTCATTAACAGAAACAGGGTATTTTGTGGTCAGTGATCACACTGGAACTAGTCAGCATAAAACAAAATGTCAGTGGAATAAAACTTAATATCTAGTGACAATTTCCAGTTAGTATGATCCATGATCAAATACCAGTCATTTTATTTTCGCGTGTCTTATATCATCATCTATGTTATCAAGGTATGGTGCACGTGGCCAGTGACCTCAAGATAGATTTGCGTGACAGATATCCTTATCGCTATGGTCAGTGTATCACTGGCTTGATTTTCAAATTATACACGTTTTTAAATCCACTAATAACATACGTTTACGTGCAAAACGTGCACGCTGAGCCTAAAAACTTCCTATCTACTATGTTTGACTGCTTATAAAAGGCAAAAATAAAATAAAGGTTCGTTGCACTAGTGAAACTCAAAAGCTCAAATCTCAACTGCAACGATGTCTGCAACAGAAAGAAAAGATAAAGGTGCAGCTCAGGCGCCATAACACACGTGCGCAGCAGCCAAGGCAAACAACTGACTTTCCTTCGTGCTAGACATATAATAATAATAAAAAAAAAATAACTGGTCTCTGCTTTAGCACCAGCAGATAGCATTCTAGACACGCCGCACTACACTGCGTAAAAAAATAAAATAAACATGCGCACTCTCAAGCGTCGTTTGGCAGCCATACTGACTTTTGAATTCGTCCAATGGAATCGATATACCCTACCGGAAAAGTTGAAAGAAAGGAATAGGCGGAGTTTAATCTCACCCTGCGGGTCATAATACTAAACGTGACGTTAACTGACAGAGAAGTAACCAATGATTTTGTAAAAAGCGATATATATATACACACACACACACACACATATATATATTACCATTAACTAACTCTACGTTGTTCTAAGTATTCTAGAGAAAATACAGGTTCGATTGAACATTATCACAGCGAAAAATTCCTTCTAACAAAGTTATATATTAGAAAAAATTAAACTATGAATTTGTTTGTTTGTTTTGAATTTCGCGCAAAGCTACACGAGGGCTATTTGCGCTAGCCGTCCCTAATTCAGCAATGTAAGACTAGAGGGAAGGCAGCTAGTCATCACCACCCACCGCCAACTCTTGGGCTACTCTTTTACCAACGAATAGTGGAATTGACCGTCACATTATAACGCCCCCACGGCTGAAAGGGCGAGCATGTTTGGTGTGACGAGGATTTGAACCCGTGACCCTCACATTGCGAGTCAGCGCCCTAACAAACTATGAATAGAACATTTCATTTATACACGTGTAAGACAAAATATAGTTACCAAACTAAAAAAAATTATCTACTAACTTTCTTAGTCTCATATAACTTATCATTGAAGTGATCAGATCTTATGGAGCTTGAAACAACATTCTTCGGTTGGTCTGGTAATGGGATTTTGTTGTAAAATGAGTTAATTAATGTGTTTTGTACAGTATAAACTAATTCAGAACTTTAGTATCGCCCAGGTCCTACTTAACTGTCAAATTAATCAATCTATGGGTCATCTGGGCTCAACAGTATTATAAATGTGGTAATGATAAAGAACTATTATTTCGAAACGTTTATTACCACATCTACCTACATTCTAGCTTTATTTAAAAAATGATCCCTACAATATTCGTAACCATTAACACCAAGATAACCGTATGCTGATGATTTAATGTAATTTAATTTCCTGTTTCTTATATCTTCTAATCTGAACCTAATCTTAACTTGTGTTTTTTTTTAATCCACTATTTAATTTTAACTTTAGTCAATATTCAATTTAGGCTAACGATACAATTACTGAGATATCCTGTATGAATAGTACATTTTTACAATTCTAATACACTTACACAAAAAATGTATCCATAAATAATAATTCCTGATAGTATACAACCAATGTATATAAAACTTTACACGATGGTTATTTTTTGACTATTTAACTGTTAAACTTGTATCATCCTTCCAGTTGTTATCCTCAACTATTACGATATAACTCCTACATCATACTTTCACATGAATTGCACTCATTTGTCTAGTCTTGTGCAAATAAATTATATGTTAAAATTATGACACATTATAACCACAGTAGATCATTCATATTAAATCCAATAATTAATAACCTGTTTTAAAATAGCTTCACACAGCATTGTTTTGTATCATATTATAAACATCTAATCTTACAACATGCTACCTATTTCAAAGTAGCTTCACATAGCTTTGCTTTGCGCCTTATGTTATTTTAGTCTAATTATCAACATCCAACATTAAAACATGCTACCTGACTGTTTTAGAATAGCTTCTCAGAGCGTTGATTTGTGCCTTATGTTAATTTAACCTGTTTACTAGCATCCAAACTTAAAACATGCAACCTGTTTTAAAATAGCTTCAAACAACGTTGCTTTGTGTCTCACGTTAATGTAACCTGATTGTCAACATCCAACCTTACAACATGCTACGCGTCTTAAAATAGTTCCTTACAGAGTTGCTTTGTTCCTTATGTTAATACAGCCTGATTATCAACATCTAACCTTACAACATGCTACCTGTTTCAGAATGGCATCACACAACATTGCTTTGTGCCTTTTAGCCTAATTATCAACATCCAACTATACAACATGCTACATGTTTTATAGTAACTTCATACAACGTTGCTTTGTGTTTTATGTTAATGTAGCCTAATTATAAACAGCAACCTTACAGTATGCTACCCGTTTTAAAATAGCTTCATACAGCATTGCATTGTGCCTTATGTCAATCCATCCTAATTATCAACATCCAAACTTAAAACATGCATCCTGTTTTAAAATAGCTTCAAACAGCGATTCTTTGTGCCTTATGGTAATGTAGACTTATTACCAACATTCAACCTTACAGCGTGCTACTTACTTTGTAAGAGCTACATGTAGCGTTTCTTTGTGTTAAAACATGTTAGCTGACTGTTTTAGAATAGCTTCTCAGAGCGTATATTTGCGCCTTATGTTAATTTAGCCTGTTTACTAATATCCAAACTTAAAACATGTAACCTGTTTTAAAATAGCTTCAAACGGCTATTCTTTGTGCCTTATGGTAATATAGACATATCAGCATCCAACCTTACAGCGTGATACTTTGTAATAGCTACATATAGCGTTTCTTTGGCCTTATATCAATGTAGCCTAATAATCAACATCCAACCTCACCACATGGGATCTGTTTTAAAATAGCTTCACACAGCGTTGCTTTGTGCCTTATGTTAATTTAACCAAATTATCAACATCCAAACTTATAACATGCAAACCCTTTTAAAATAGCACCATACAGCGTTTCATTTTGCCTTATGTTAACGTAGCATTATTATCAACATCCAACCTCAGAGCATACTACCTGTTTTAAAAGATTTTCACACAGCGTTGTTTTGTGCTTAATGTTAATGTAGCCTAATTATCAACATCTAACCTACAATATGCTACCTGTTTTAAAATAGTTTCACATAGTGTTGCCTTGTGCCTTATGTTAATGAAGCCTAATTATCAACATTCAACTTTACAGCACGCTACCAGTTTTAAAATAGCTTCACACAGCATTGCTTTGTGCCTTATGTTAACTTAACCTAATTATCAACATCCAACTTTAAAATATGCTACCTGTTTTAAAATAGCTACACACACCGTTGCATTGTGTCTTATGTTAATGTAGCCTAATTATAAACATCCAACCTTACAGCGTGATACTTTGTAATAGCTACATATAGCGTTTCTTTGGCCTTATATTAATGTAGCCAAATTATCAACATCCAAACTTATAACATGCAAACCCTTTTAAAATAGCACCATACAGCGTTTCATTTTGCCTTATGTTAACGTGGCATTATTATCAACATTCAACCTCAGAGCATACTACCTGCTTTAAAAGATTTTCACACAGCGTTTTTTTGTGCTTAATGTTAATGTAGCCTAATTATCAACATCTAACCTACAATATGAAACCTGTTTTAAAATAGTTTCACATAGTGTTGCCTTGTGCCTTATGTTAATGAAGCCTAATTATCAACATTCAACTTTACAGCACGCTACCAGTTCTAAAATAGCTTCACACAGCGTTGCTTTGTGCCTTATGTTAACTTAACCTAATTATCAACATCTAACTTTACAATATGCTACCTGTTTTAAAATAGCTTCACACAGCGTTGCATTGTGTCTTATGTTAATGTAGCCTAAATATAAACATCCAACCTTATAACATGCAAACCCTTTTAAAATAGCCTCATACAACGTTTCTTTTTGCCTTATGGTAATGTAGCCTTATTATCAACATCCATCCTTAGAGCATACTACCTGTTTTAAAAGATCTTCACACAGAATTGCTTTGTGTCTTATGTTAATTTAGCCTAATCATCAACATCCAAACTTATAACATGCAAACCCTTTTAAGATAGCTCCATACAGCGTTTCTTTTTGCCTTATGTTAATGAAGCCTAATTATCAACATCCAACTTTACAGCACGCTACCAGTTTTAAAATAGCTTCACACAGCGTTGTTTTGTGCCTGATGTTAATGTAGCCTTATTATCAACATCTAACCTTACAATATGCTACCTGTTTTAAAATAGCTTCACACAGCGTTGCATTGTGTCTTATGTTAATGTAGCCTAATTATAAACATCCAACCTTATAGCGTGCTAACTATTTGTTATAGCTACCTACACACAGCGTTTCTTTGTGCCTTATGCTAATATAGCCTTATTGTCAACATTCAACATTACAACATATTACCTGTTTTAAAATAGCCTCACACAGCATTGCTTTGTGCCTAATGTTAATTTAGCCTAATTATCAACATCCAAACTTATAACATGCAAACACTTTTAAAATAACTCCATACAGCGATTCTTTTTACCTTATGCTAATTTAGCCTTATTATCAACATCCAACCTCAGAGCATACTACCTGTTTTAAAAGATCTTCACAGTGTTGCAATGTGGTTATGCTAATTTAGCCTAATTATCAACATCCAACTTTACAGCACGCTATCTGATTTAAAATAGCTTCACCCAGCATTGCTTTATGCCTTATGTTAATTTAGCCTAATTATCAGCATTCAACATTAAAACATGCTACCTTTTTTAAAATAGCTTCACATAGCGTTGCCTTGTGCCTTATGTTAATGAAGCCTAATCATCAACATCCAACTGTACAGCACGCTACCAGTTTTAAAATAGCTTCACACAGCGTTGCTTTGTGCCTGATGTTAATATAGCCTAATTATAAACATCCAACCTTATAGCGTGCTAACTATTTTGTTATAGCTTCACACACCGTTGCTTTGTTTCTTATGTTAATATAGTCTAATTATCTGTATCCAAACTTATAGCATGCTACTTAGCTTGTATTAGTTACACACAGCATTTCTCTGTGCCTTATGCTAATATAGCCTTATTGCCAACATCCAATCTTACAGTATGCTACCTGTTTTACAATAGCGTTGCTTTGTGCCTTATGTTAATGTAGCCTAATTACCAACACCCAACCTTACACCACGCTACCCGTTTTAAACGATTTTCGCACAGCGTTACTATGTGCCTTATGTTAATTTAGCCTAATTATCAACATTTAAACATGCTACCAGTTTTAAAATAACTTCACACAGAGTTGTTTATGCCTTATGTTGATATATCTTGATTACCAACGTAGAACCTTACAACATGCTTCACACAGTGATGCTTTTGTGACTTATGTTAATTTAGCCTAATTATCAACATCCAAATTTATAACATGCAACCTGTTCTTATGTTAATACAACCTGATTATCAACATTCAACCCTACAGCATGCTAACTGTTTTAATATAACTTCACACAGCGTTGCTTTGTGCCTTATGTTAATCTTCCCTGAATATCAACATATATTTCAGCATAGTTTCATCTTCACATCACAATTTTATCGTATAACTTGGTTTAAAATAGCTTAGTAATCTCTGCACAAGGTTACGTAACAGAATATCAGATTTTAATTCATTCTTTAAACGCTTTAACTCCTTGTGTTCATAACGCTACTGTTGAACTTCTCAAAATTTTATATATATGCACATGTATGTATTCCAACATCTTCTAATATCTTTATAAAACAGAAATATATAGCTTACCTGACTATTTCTTTGCTAAATGTCCTGCTTCTCTTGGATTCGAGCAGCTTAGAATGTTCACCTGCAATTAAAAAGAAATCAGTTATTAATTTTCAATAGCCACGTATTTTGATCTCAGAAACAGCGAGAAAAAGATATGTTTCTTCCACACAAAAATTTAACAAATCGTGTGTTATTTTGAAACTTCATGATATACAAGTAACATAAATTCGAATAAAGCAGAAGAAAAATGTGCTAGTTTTTTACAAAATTATTCAATCAGGAAAAAAGAACAATAGTACAAACATAGTTCAATTGATAATAAACTCAACAGTACAAAAAATAAGAGCATCTAATAGGTTCAACATTATAAAAACATTTTTTATTGTCTTTCAAAATTTGTAGTGCATACTGAAGGGATTTACACATTTTGATAAAAACGTTAGAAAAACGACCTTTATATTCTAATTGTATGTACTAACCCTAATGAAGCAACAAAGGCGAAACGTTGGTGAATATATAAAGTTCTTTTATAAATATCTGGAGTATAAACTTCATATTTTTCTAACCTTTTTATGAAAATCCTAAAAACATCACATAACTACTACATAATAATTTGATACAGTTTACCAATTACATAGTTAAAAATAATTAATGTAATTCAGTTCACACGTTAACGCATATTAAAGTCTAGATTAAATCACAAGCAACGCAAAAGAGGCTAACAAGTTAAAAATCACACACAAATGCATAACAAATCAGACAAATTAATAAAAAAACACAATAATATAATTAGAGGAAATTCACGTGAAAAGGTGTAATAAATCATATAATATAATAATAGCACCACATAACATAATCACTCCTACAGAAAATAATTTAACAACATATAATACCTGCAACACATCGTTGATAAAATTCATCCAATAATGCAAAATCTCTAAAAAAAATACACAGCAAGTTTGGCAGCAGAGCAATAACATGAAAACGAATATTAACGTTAACAGTATGGTTTGTTTGTTTGTTTGAAAGTAAGCACAAGGCTACACAATGGACTATCTGTGCTCTGCCTACCACTGGTATCGAAACTCGGTTTCTAGCGTTGTAAGTCCGCAGACATACCATTGTGCCATTGGGGGCGTCAACAGTATGAAATACACAATATTGCATTGTATTTCTATAAAACAGCCGCCTCTGATACTGTACAAAGATTATTAGACAAATTTGAGAAGGAACCAGTCAAAATGCTTGTTAAGTGTAAAAGATAGTGCAAAACTAATTTGTTAAAAACACAGTCAGTATGAGAAGTAGATTTTAAGAAAAAGGTAGAAAGAAGGTTTAGAAAATAAACACTCTCTTTGATACCTACATGACAAGACTCTTGAATCCTCACAAGTAAAGGGAAAAACGTGTGTGACATGCTAATACTCTACTTAAAAGAATCACCTAGCAGTAACGCCCTAAAATTCCTTAAAGGAATCAAGACAAAGTATTTGAGAAAATCTTAGAAGCATTAGAACGACGCCTTAAAAGGCATATTACCAGAATAAACGCACGAAAAAAAAATCATTATATTACAATGACCTTGGTAAAAACATTACAGTTATGTCTCAAAAGTTATTATATCAAAATTAAATTTAAAAGAACTTTAGAGATAAATTTTCAAATTATTATATCAGCATGAACTTAGCAAGGGCCTTAAGAGTTATCCTCGAAAGATATTATATCAGAGTAGACTTAGTACGAGCATTTCTGCTGTACCTTAAACGTTATTTTATCAAAATTAACTTAATATATGACATTCTAGCTCTGTAATAAGATTATCATTTTATAATGAACTTACCAAGGAAGTTAGAGAATGTCCTTAAAAGTTACTATATCAAAATGAACTTCATGAAAACATTACATATAGGCCTCAAAAGTTAGTATATCAAAATTAACTTCATGAAAACATCACATATAGGCCTCAAAAGTTACTATATCAAAATTAACTTAATGAAAACATTACATATAGGCCTCAAAAGATAATGTATTAGAATAAAATTGGTAAAAGCTTTAGATCAATGTTTACAAACTTATTATATCACAATAATATTGTTAAGGACTTCAGTGTTTCGTTTTAAATGTTATTATGTCTCAATGAAATTTGGTAGGGGGTTACAGCTATACTTTAATTGTCACTATATCGAAACTAACTTAATAAAAACATCACAGATTCATCTCAAAACTAATGTATTGGTAAGATTATCAAAATTATGACTTAAAATTAGTGACATCGGAATTTATTTAGTAAGAATTTGACAGCAATATTTTGAAAGTTAGCATGTCCGAGTGTGCCTAATAACGACAATAAGAACTCACACTCAAAAGTCATTATATCAGAAGATTTATTTAATATAATTAATCTGAAAAGAACTTTGGCAATATTTATACCTTAAAGGTTATACCATCAAAATTAACTTCTCAGGAGCTTTAGAGCTATGCCTAAAAATATCATATGAGAATAAGCTTGGTAATGAAATATAGGTTTATGCTATATAAGTTTATTTATCAAAACTATCTTTGTAATAATTAATTTTAGAGGTATCATATTAAAATATATTAAGAACACTACAGATATGCTTTAAAGTTATCTATCAGAATGAACATAGGACAATATTAATTTCAAAAACCAAACAATTTAATTTTCTGCAAATTTTTATTAATAATTGTTAGTTCCTTACAACATCTCGCTCAACTTTCAACTGTCAATGTTTTAACATGGCTATTATATGTCAATGATTAGTTCCTTTTGATGGTGATTAATTTTGATATTTAAACTCTTGTCATTCAGACTGTTACTTTCAGGAAAGTTGAACAAACAAAAAATATCAAACATGAAAGAATTGTCAACCATATACTCCTATATTTTGGCACAAAAACCATCAAACTATTTGAATTTAAACCATAACAAATAATTACTTTATACAGTTGAACTTTTTGAATTGTGAATAAGTACATTATTTCTAAACTGATACGTTACAGAAAAACTGTAGTTATACAGAGAATAAAAACTAGTCCTTCATGGACATTCTACCAAACTAACACTCTATAGCCATTATTTCAGTAGAAAGAAAAATCTGTAGTTATACACAGAATAAAACTAGTCCTTCATGGACATTCTACCAAACTAATACTCTATAGCCATTATTTCAGACGAAAGAAAAAATCTGTAGTTATACAGAGAATAAAAACTAGTCCTTCATGGACATTCTACCAAACTAATACTCTATAGCCATTATTTCAGACGAAAGAAAAAACCCTGTAGTTATACAGAGAATAAAAACTAGTCCTTCATGGACATTCTACAAATTAAGAGCTCCCCAGTGGCACAGCGGTATGTCTGCGGACTTACAACGCTAGAAACCAGGTTTCGATATCCGTGGTGGGCAGAGCACAGATAGCCCATTGTTTAAGCTTTGTGCTTATTTTCAAACAAAGAAACAAAACAAATTAAGAATTGCTATCTTTAGAGTAGCAGATTAATACAAACGCATCTTTCTACATTGTAAATCAAATAATTTATGTTTTTTGTTTGGAATAAAGCAGAAGACTACAAGCCAAGCTGTGCTATGCCCTCCACAGGTATCGAAACCTGGTTTTTAGCGCTATAAGCCTTCAGACTAACCGTTGTGACACTGGGGTCAAAATAGTTTATGATTTTACGTAACAAATAAACCCTATATTATTAATAGTTATTTCGACATAAGAGAGTTTTTAAATTATAAATAAGTCATGAATATCATTTATGGCCAAATAAAGACCAGGTTCATATTCGCCATATACAAACAGTTATCATTTCAACATATGGTGGTAATGATATGAAAAATCACATTAAGGTGTGTCATAAAAACGTGTAAATTTTATTAAGTACAATTAAAAACATTATTCAATCTGTAAAATGATACTCTGTATATATATATATATATATATATATATATATATAT
>NW_013665688.1:718307-725095 GCF_000517525.1 Limulus polyphemus
TATATATATATATATATATATATATAGACTGCGGTTGCTTGTTTCCTAACACGGAAAGTCGGATAAAGTAGCGCACACCTACTATATAACCTCTTTAAGTATAAACCAGGTAATGTAAGATTTAAAATTCTATGACTAATTTCTCGTTAATTGGTATAAAGCACATACGACCTATATGCCTAATCAATCGTGAAAAGTACGTTACGAGCCAACTTGCTTGGAGTAGTGCCTACACTTAAGCATTACGCATGTGTGATATGCAGGCATATTAACGAGCAGCAAGTGGTGCAACATTTTATCATACAATGATAATAGGACCCTTATATGTCTGTCTATACTCTTGACGTATATATGCATAAATATATTTTGACGAATAAAACTCAAACAATAGCCATTTACGGTCTGATGCCCCCATCCCCAGCAGTGGCTCAGCGGAAAGTCTGAAGGCTTATTACGATAAAACCTGGTTTCGATACCCATAGTGGGCCCAGCACAGATAGCCCATTGTGTAGTTTTGTGCTTAGTAAAAACAAACAATTACGGTCTGACATTTTTCACTAAGTGCCGACAGATTCAATGTGTTTATGTGCAATATTGGATCGCTCAGCAAGCAATATCCATAGTTCGAAAACAGCAATGAAATGATATATATTTATATATATATGTATTTATTAATAATTTTCTTTATCGCTCTAGCGTTGTTAAGTTCAATGTGCAATTCGACTTTATAAAATCAGCTAATGTTGTTTAAAAAAAGAAAAAAAAAGATTTAAAATACCAAAAAATGTACTACAATGAAAACATAAACATACAAAAAGAGTTATCATGTTATTCCAAATTTAGGAAAAACAAATAGTACATTGTTTTAAAGTTCTGAAGCAAATAAAGAAAACTATCAACTGCGCATATTAAGCTGAACATTTCTTTACAAATGTTGTTGCAAAAGGTCCAGAAATCATTTTGAATATCAATTAAAAACGACAACACTAGTGATATAATACAGATATTCCCTAATTAAAATTCACATAAAATAAACTGAATATATCTTCTGTTCCTATTTTTAATTTGAGGAATTTGAAGAAAAACACTTTCGAACAGAAAAAGAAAATTCTTGTTTTACTACTTTCGGTGCGTTAAATTTGGTCTGGTTGTTGTTAAACGCAAAGCTACACAGTAGGCCACCTGTGCTATGTCTACCGCGGGTTTCAAAGCCCGATTTCTAGCGTCATAAGCTCCGATACTTGCTGCTGAGCCACCAAAGCACCTGTGTGTTAGGAAAGTTTTCAAAGTTGTAGGAAAAGGTCAAAGCACAGAACTGGGTCAACATGGTAACCCAGAAGAAAGCGTTGTACAAATCACTATTTTTTTTTAAAGATTTGCTCATCACTGGTTTTCAATTTTGCGAATTTTTGTATAATTATATCTATACATAAATTCAACACCAAAATCGCACTTAATTTGAAATATTTATTCATTTCTCCAAATATTTCGAAATCATAAAAGGTATGAACGTAATATATATATATACTACAAAATATTACTTTCATTATTCCCATCCCTTTGAAGGGTTTTCCTTAAGATCCCGAATAATTGCCCCCGTGGCCCAGCATTAAGCCTTAAAGTTTATAACGCTAGAAATATTGTTTCGATACCCGCGGGCGCAGTGGACAGAGCACAAATAACCCATTGTGTAATTGTGTAGCTTTGTGCTTAACAGTAAACAGAAAAATTTTGAATAACTAAACCAAGAATATTCTTCAGTAAACCTCAACAGAAAGAAAAAGGAAAATGATATTACAAATACTACATTTTAGTTCAAGCAATTTATGACTACACTCGTGATTGAAATGTGTATTTTATTCTTACTTACAATATAAAGAAGACTGACGTATGAAACTAACCCAATGTAAAGGATGTTTTACTGTTTGTGACTGATATAAGAAAACGGATTATTCTAAGCATATACATAACAATTGAACAACAGTCGCCTTAAAACATACTAGTCTGCATATTTCAAATACATAGTTGACATTTTACTTCTAACTTTACATTGTTAATATCGTATGAGTAGGTGATCTTTACATCAGTACTGTCAAATAGATATAAAGGATTCTCAGAGTCTCTGTAAGTCAATAAAAAGTTGTTGTTGTTTTTTATATATATATATTTGTGAGATATACATTTACTCCAAACACCAATAAAAGGAATAAGTGCAAAAATCTAGAAACTATGATAAGTTTTTAAATGGTAATACATCCCACTCAACTTTGTATAGCATCCTTTAAAAAGTAATATTTGACGTTATCGTTGAAAGTTCTTTCTAGTAAAGGAAATTCTAGTACAAAAATTAAATGTAGTATCAAACTTTGTATATAATGTTGTTATGTCATAGTACAGAAGAGGAACACTACTTATTAAACACATATATAAATCTACTCCTTTTCTGATGATACTTTGAATGATATATCCGAATATTCTTCTCAAACAGTTTTGTAACATTTAGTTACGTTGTGTACCTTTACTTTAAACACCAGTAGAAGAACACGTGTTTTAGTTTTTGATTAAATTTAGATAAAGTATTTCAGTAGAAAATTCATGCTGCAATTACAAGTATGCAAGCGTAGATGGTAGCCAAGTTAGTTGTAACATTAACTTCGGGAAGTGCACTTATAACTGAATGTAACAGCGAGGGATGCGTGATACATTGCAGTGAAATTATTTTTGCGATAGAATACAATTTGTTCAAGGGTAGCGTGTTCAAGTAGAAATAACTTTATTCTACGAGTGACGTATTATTGAAGTGGAATTCACTCTTATTCTATAGTGTAGTAGAATGTATTTTATTCTCTGAGTGACGCACTGTAGCAGCATACATTTTACCTCATCTGTCCCTGTGATGATGATGATGTGTTTTTTCACAATCGTCAGAATCTGTAAATATCAATTTGTTCTACTTGCAGTTTGTGGACAACTAGGTTGCAGCCTACAGGACATGTAATGGTATGTAAGTACAATGGGGACAATGATTTCTATCAGACCACTCGAATATAAAGGAACTTGGTAAAGATATCAAACATAAGTACTTAAGATTTTACGGTTCCATAAGCTAATATGTAGGCTATGCACTGAGTGAATATTTCCACATTATTTGATAAAAAGTATAATGAAAATTATGAAGTTAACAATCTACATATGTCTTAAGAATATATCTTAGTAAATTGTGTTGATTTGGATGCATAATTTTTATTTTATCGGTCAAAAGCTAGTAACGTATTTTTACTTCCCATAACAGTATTTAATATCAAAGTCGGGAAAATCTTCGCATAAAATATCAAAACCTGCCTGTTTTAAGAATTTTTTAGTAAGTTCAGTGTTTCGCAAAATTATTATTGTTAGCGCAAAGCTACACAATGTGCTATCTCCACCGTGGGAAATCGAACCCCAAATTTTAGCGTTGTATGTTCGTAAACTTAACGCTGACCTACAGTGGGACGCTTTGTAGACAGGAAAATAAAATCATCTATGAAATTTAAAGCTATCTTCTATTTTTCCTGATTTTTTTTATAAAGTAAGAAAGGTAAATGTACTGAATTACTTTATTATACGGTTATTACACAACTGGCCCCCAGTGGCACAGCGGTATGTCTGCGGACTTACAACGCTAGAATCCCATTGTGTAGCTTTGTGTTAATTACAAACAAATTACACAACATTCAATTTTATTTGTTTATAAACATATACATACATGTATAATGGCGTGCTTTTATTACAATATGATTACACAGACACAAAAACGATTTTTAATATTCAACTGATTTCTTTAGAAAAGAAATGTAAAGTTAGGAATAGTCAATATAAGAGTTCAAGTAGTCATTTGTCGACTTCTACCATGAACGCCAAAGTATGGACTTGGCAACAGTTTTACACTCTTACGAAACGACCGCTTTCACACACACACTCTGTACGTGGATAAAAAAAGTCATTACTTATTCTTATGATTGAAACTGCTTAACAAAAATTTAAAAAAAAGACATGAGCAAAGCATTTTATAGGATTAATTTAAGGTTTGAAGCCAAGTGTAGAGTTTTTAGATTGTTTAAATACTGCTAAAATATATTGATTCTACCGGATACGACTCATCATGGATGTTACTGTGAAGGAATTCAGCAAAATACGTTTGGTTGCTTCTCCTCCTTCGCCTTCTGCTTACATACTCCATACACGACCGATTAAAATACGCTATTCCTGAATGTCTTGTTTAACACAATGTCAGATTATTTACATTTTATTGTACGCAATTCTAAATAAACTTTATAACAACAATCGGGTGGGAACTGTTTAATAATACCATTTTTTAATATAGTTATTTCGTTATAAATTTTGTCTTAGGTTGGATCATAATCCTCAAGTTTCAAACAGATACATCATATTGCTTGTTTTATGAAGTATTTTAACTTCTGAATTAATTCTAAACCTAAATTTTGTGGAGGATCTGGAATTGACAAGCGAAACACGAAGAAGCTATTATATAAACAGAAAACAAAGCCTAGTTCGTTTCAAGGCATTGATGGCATATTGATAAAGTATCTTGTGTGATATGTTTAAGTTGGCTTGGCCAAATTGTTTGGTTGAAATTGAAGCAAAAACCTAATCGCTTCTGTCTGTACAGAAAAAAAAAAACAACAACAAAAAAGACTTTCTAGAAACAAATCACTAAAGAAACTGTAAGTACATTTCTGTCATAGATGTATGTCAAGGGACCATACCCAGTTGGGTCATTAGAAAGGAATATATGGAGCCATATTTTCAAGTGGATTCCTAAACAACAGTATTAATTGGTCTAGATAGCAAACTGGATAATTCCATGACGAGGAACCCACTTTGAGACTAATAATGCTTGCAGACGGCTTGAATGGGTAATGAAGAAAAACTTTAATATAAGTTTAATATAACAGCAAATGTACAACGTTTCGACAAGGTTTTGTCATCATCAGGTATAATATTTTCACGGTTGCCACACATTTCTTAGTCTTCTACAATAACTAATGTGAAAAGTGATTGTTTCTAGAAGAAGAATTCGCCTAAATGTTGTTTTACGTTAGTCAAAATATTTTTTTTTTACTCACAAGATTATTAGAACATTACTCTTATTTCATAAATCAATCACTTATGAACCCTGCTAATTCGTAATAGAAGCAACGAAAATTGGGACGAAAATTTTTACGTTTAAGAACAATTACCTGGAATATGTATTTCAAACCAGCATTTACACGAAACCATCTCCAGACCTGCATTCTTAAGGGGAAGGAGTTTAATTTACTAATCTAAAGACAGACAAGTAATACCTCTAAAATACAAAATATAATTTAAAAACTGCCATTGTCTTTTATTAAAACATAAATCAAATAATCTAAAACACATAAATCAAATAACCTAAAAATTTCCCCCCATTATAGTTCATTTAATCGAGATCATTGCAACCTTATAATAAAAAAAAATGTTTTGTCGTTAAGTCCAGAACTACGCAATGGACTATCTGCAAGAATTGATCCCGATTTTATATTCTTAACTGTCAAGCTTACCTTTTAGCAATGGGGGAGGGACAAAGAAAAGTTCCATTTTGTTTTCAATTGCACGATATATAAAAGTCGATTTGATTTCTAATTTTAAGGTATAAATAATGACAAAGAACTTATCTGTATATCCGCTTCTATCAAATGATCTTACTTTAATTGTTACATCAGGCTGGCTTATAAGGAAGTTATATGAACTTATGATGTTTCCAAAAATGGAAAATCATTCAAAATCACACAGTTTTCGTACAACAATATTATTATTTTACGAATCAAAGAGTTTCTAAATATTTATTTCACGAGAATGAGGTAAAACTACACATAACAAATTAACAGCAAGCAAATCACAAATACAAACTACTGTTAGAATCAGACAATAATAAATAAAAAAGTAGCTATATTTGCTGGTACGTCTACGAAAGCATTAAGCCTGTCAAGAAGAGAAAACGGGTTTGATGTTCCAATCACACATCAGTAGCCTCACCACAAGAGTAAGAAGGTATGATTTCATACTAGCCCAATTTGTATGTAATAGCAAAATGGGGGTGGGAGGGAGGATTAACAGCCGTCGGGTGGTTTTATTTGTGTCTTGCAGAGCCTGAACGTCACGCACTTCCTGTTTTATGATTGCTATAAATCTTTCCAATTTTTCGTTACTTTTCGAAATTTAACGATGGTGAGACTGAAGTTTCAAAAGGTAAACTATGCCATCTAGTGGTATGTAACGTATTTATGTTTAACTCGTCCACACCACACGCACATAGTCTCTGGTCTTATGACGCTAAACATCAGGTTTCGACATGACACGGCACAAATAGCTCATTATGTAGCTTTGTGCTTAACAACAAATAAACAAACTCACACTCATACAAAAGTCCTAAATTTCCAGCTTTCATAACTCCAATTCAAATTATGTACGAAATTAAGTATGATTACCGATCCAGTTGTGGGGAAGTTTTTTCAATGCAATTACATTTACGAGAAGTAGCTACTGATAAAAGTCTTCATTTAAAAACTTATTTTTGATTTAAATAAATATTAGCATTTCCTTCACGATTCTACTTGCACATCTAACAATGTGTCCAAACTTACATAATAAACAAATTTGATGGCGAAGAACCCACTTTGAGACTAATAATGGTTGGAGACGGCTTGAATGGGTAATGAAGAAAAACTTTAATATAAATTTAACATAACAGCAAATGTACAACGCTT
>NW_013665688.1:726062-744371 GCF_000517525.1 Limulus polyphemus
AGCCCTCGTGTAGCTTTGCGCGAAATTCAAAACAAACAAACCGATAATCTTATTCTATATGCTCCAGCAGCTTTTAATGAAAACGCAACTTGTTCCTAATAGAAACAAACTAAGCCTAACAAAAATTTCAACTGTTTATTTACATTTAGTCCTGAATTTACAACTGTTTTGTTGAATATAGGTTTGCACTTCGTTCCAAAGTACTTGAATCATATGGGTTTGTTTATCACAGTCCGAATACGATTAAATCATGTTTTAATTCGTTCAAAATTTCAGTAAACATTTACTATCTCACGTAATTCAACAATCTCATAGTGATATCAATATGTTTGGCTCATTTCAACAGATTCTAACAATAAATACCCATACCAAAATTACGGTTGCATAAGCGGTATTACGCATGTTAAGAAAATTTCACCAGTTAAAACTACAATATATATATTTTATTTCAGGTTTTAGATGTTTAAACCCTACGGCTTTTTATGTGCTCTATATTATTAATATCATTTTGAAATTAATTATTAAAAGATAAGAATGAACTTTCTCCAACTCAACTAAAAGGTGGGAAATTGTTCTATCTCTACTCGGCGATTTTTTGGGAACAAATAAGATTTCTAGCAGTTAAGAAGTACAATTCGCGATTATAACGTTTTATTTTGGTCTCAAATATTGAAACTAAGCAGCAGTAATTAACGCACATATATATATAGCAATTAAAAAAAGTGTTTGCGCTTAAATTGCATTCTGTCCCTTTCATATAAAATATCTATTATCATCATTGGTAGCCATATCACCAGTTTAATATGTTTCAGACTTGAATAAAAAAAATGGGGTGAGGATATTCTCACTTATCAGAACTAAAATCAAAAAAGCAAAGGAAGATCGAAGAATTAAATTGAAAACAACAAAAGCGCTTGGGCACACCAGCAAATCTCTCCCAGGAATTTAAAGCAAACTCTCAATATCTCTTTAGGCTCCCCCAACACCACTTTCAAAAATCCTTTAACAGTAATTAAAAATCAATCAAGCAGTGAAGTTTTCGTAACAACCCACTAACTGAGAATCGATGACGAGGAACCCACTTTGAGACTAATAATGCTTAGAGACGGCTTGAATGTGTAATGAAGAAAAACTTTAATATAAGTTTAACATAACAACAAATGTACAACGTTTCGACAAGGTTTTGTCATCATCATTTGTACATTTGCTGTTATGTTAAACTTGTATCAAAGTTTTCTTCATTACCCATTCAAGCCAATCATTATTACATAATAAACATCAGTAATTTGTTCAAATCACAAACTTCATTTAACTTATCCATGCATTTCATGTTAATTCAAAAATTACAGTTGTATGTGACATTATTTGTAATATAACAATGTATACTATAATGCTTTGGAATAAGATGACCATAATCAATTTGCTGGCAAAGCTATTTAACTTTTAGGTGTAAATCAACTGTCAAACTTAATCAGCATTATAGCCCTAGGTTTAAGTTAACTATCAAACTTAATCAGCATTATAGCACGTAGGTTTAAATCAACTATCAAACTTAATCAGCATTATAGGCCCTAGGTTTAAATCAACTATCAAATTTAATCAGCATTCTAGCCCCTAGGTTTAAGTCAACTATCAAACTTAATCAGCATTCTAGCCCCTAGGTTTAAGTTAACTACCACAGTAGCGTAGCACAATATCCTCTTGAAGTAGGTCAACTATTAAAGTCATTGACGGTAAAAATAAATAACCTCTAGTTTGGATTAACCATTCATGTCATTACTTTTAGCAGTATAACCTCCAGGATATGGTCAACACTTAAGATGAGTTAACAGTAAAAATAAACAATGCCTAGGTCTAGGTCAGCTAGCAAAGTCTTTCAGTGATGAGAGTATATAAATTTTAGGCCTGAGTCAACTATATAGATCGTTTAGTGGTCAACGTTTTAGGTCTTGGCAAGGAAGTTTTGAAAAAAACTTTATGATAGTATTCAATATACCTGCAGGGAAAGCACGTAACCTCCCCACCCCACCTCACCTCCATCCCGAGATTATTAAAATGTAAAAACATAAAAATAAATATCGTAAAATTGTACGGTAACACTATATCTCGAATGAGAAATAATTTCCTGGTATTATATACCCTACCTTTATCAGCATCTACGAGCCAGAAAATCTTAATCTATTGGTACTACTATAACATACAAGCAAAATTCAGTGGATCTACAACTTTTTCCACTGCGATTCACACAGTGTGTATCACAATTTGTGCTGCTCACTATAACATATTTTGATACACATACAAATCGATGCAGGACCAGCACATTAAGAAACAATAAAGTACATTTTTGCTCTAACCGACTACTAACGCCTGCAACCACGCTGTCCACTACTGTGGGTCACAAAACCCACTAATGGTGGATCAGAGGAAAATAAACAGAGGCAAAATCAAACAGTACAATGTCTTTTCCACTGTGATTTATCACAGCCTTGCGTTATTTCTTGTTTTACCTAAGAGCACAATCTCCTCATTGTACACCCGGAAGATGTGTACAGGCCCTTGAAACCAAAGGTATCCCCTTGTATGTAAAATCACGCGTATATCAACACAAGTTGTCTCAAGTACTACCTTCTGTAAACAACTGCCACTCTTAACCATAGACTTACACCCTAGTTCTCAAAAGGCAATCCTTGCAAACCATTCTTAGCCATCTTAGATGTTAACATTGTAAACATTTTATCTAATGTCACTAACTGTCCTAGTTAGTAAACTTCAGGTTGTTTGCTCCACAAGACTCAACTCTATAGCTTGGGACGTAAAAAATACTACATCCTTTAATTCATCATATCATACCACCAACCTTATAGTTACACCTATAGCCGTAAGGCTAACCCCAATTACTGTAATTAATAAAACGTCCTCTAAACATTTTACCTTGAAATTGCATTTGATGAATCAGAAAGAAAGAAAGAGTTGCAACTCCCTTTTAACATTCAGATCTTGCAGGTGCATTAGTCGCTTAACACCCGTCATCGTTCTAAATGTTTCAGTGCTAACCATACTGGTTTGGAAGTGGATGTTATCATTGTGCTCAACCTACCGAATAAAAGAACTGTTCTACCCCAGTTCATCCTCTCACTCTGACAGTCAAGGAAATGCTTGTAGCATTTAATTCCTCGTTATCATTTGGGTTGAGATAGTTTAACACAGTGCTCTTGTTACCTTGTGACTCATCAATTTGTTCCGCCTCCGATTCTTAATCCTTATAGTGCATCAGTAATATACACTTTTAGTTTGGTGTTCAACACACTTTCATATACTATACGACCACTGTATCAAGAACTTGTATAAAAGTTGCACTGACATAAATAGGTATTTAAATCAATGAGATTTCCAAATAAAACTATATTTTAATTTAAATGTACATATTTCTACACCACCTTCAACACCACTATTTCAATATTATTATCATTATTGTAATCTGTATCAAAGATAGATAAAAATATTGTTTGGGATAAGCAAACAATGAAGAGTAAAGAAGAGTACATCAGTGAAAAGTTAGATCCCAAAATGTCGTTATTATGTCACAAAGCCTATAAGGCTACAATCTTCATTTTTAGCCATTGGTTAGGGCGAGCTCTACTAAATCAATGTAATATTCACAGAATCAGTAGACAACCCTCTCCCTGTCATATACATTACCAAGAATTTTATTGTATTATTGACCAAGACGTTCTACATTTATATATATAAACACTTTATTGGATTTCATTTCAATACACTTTCTTTGTCTATTGAAACACCATTCTCAAGTTCTGGACACCACATTGAAATATGTAATCAAACATCAGACTATTATCCATATAGATAATATTTCTCTACCATTATAAGCTTCGTAATCTACATGAAAGTAATGTGCATTACATAAAGCCAATGCCATGACAAAAAACTCATACAATCATTTTAAGTCCTAAGAGTCTAGTTCCATTTGAAACTGGCAAAGGTACTAGGTCTACATGCTGACTTGTGTGTCCGAGTTGACCCACATATAATTAAGTCAGAATTTGACGATCCCTACTGGAGAAGACTAAGAACTCCCTGACAGCTATATTTCTCTGTCCTTCGACATCCACTGTATTACTGTGTTGGCGATATACCTGATGATTAAAGGAAGCTCGAACAACATTTATTTGTCTTAGCAGAGAATATGACATGTATCAATGTGATAATGAATAAATGTAACCTACCCAGGTGGCTTTCTAGTCTAACAACTCCAGCAGCCTAATTTAGTCCTGTTCCTAATGTACTTCAGTATTGTCTGCACAGTCTTCAACCAGTAATCTCTGGTGCTCTGATAACTTTATATTTACTCTGATACACAATTCGGCCGAAATAACATTATATATATACACACAGCTAATTTCAGTTATTTCTGTTTCATCCACTGTGCTAAGAAATATTTCAGTTAGAAGGCGAATATACATTTGAACATAATTGCAAATTACGACTGAAACAAAACCTGCACTTGAACGTATAGCTGTTCACACCAAGCAAATTGGTTTCTGTAAAGAAACGTGCTTGTTTTGTGCATCAGTTCCATCACTGCAGCAGATGTTGACAACATATTAGACTGGAGTTCTTAGCACATCATGGAACAACAGTGTTATTTTTGGAAGCATTGTGATTTATCCCTCTAATTACATTCATACAATCCGCTGTTTCTGAGTTCTGACTGGTGAACATTGGATGGCTTTACCCCAGATCGCAGAGAGACTATAGTGGCAGATAACTTCTGCAGCAAACCAATGTCAGAAAAATTACTTTCATTCTGCGAAAGAAAATATCAAGAACTAGACCGGATACTTCTATACTTCCTAAAAGGTTATTTTCAATAGTCAGAAGAATTAAGTATTGTTTGGCTGAAAAAGTGGCTTCACCCGAATTACCTGTTACACTTTGAGATCCTGCAAAGTTTTGACAGTGCTAGTGTTTACCAAAAGTCAGCTTTACATTTGTGTATCTTTACGAGTATGCACAAACTCACTCCGGTATGAACTGGGCTGATCATCATAACATTGGATACGAGTAGACTGTTTTGCCCACCTAGGTTGATGGCTAAAACCAGTTTTGGTTACGCTGAGTTAAACAAACTAAAGCAATGACAATCATTGCTTTCCATTGGTCCTGCTGCTATTGCCTGTCAACTAACTAGAAAGAAATTTGTCATTTCTCCCGTTTTACCACAGGACACAAGCACACCGTGTTTTGGTGTCCAACCATTTCACATTTATGGCAAACGCCTATCTCTCATGCAAATAGAACCAACTGCAAGGATCTAACTGGTGAAGTAGCAATGCAGCCATGGTAAAAGGGTATGGGTATCTCTGACTGCTTACTAGGAGCTAGTATGCCACCGTCAAAACAATTTGAATTGCTTTTAATAGTGGAGCTTTGTGTTGAAGTCTTTAGGCTTGCTAAGATGTTGTAATTTCTGAAACACGTTCTGTCTGAGGTAGAACTACTCCAGTTTCTTACTCGAGCAACTTTTTTGACATAAATACCATAAATCGTGTTACAATAAACATCGTATTACCATCGTGTTAGAAACAAAATGCCCCTGATACCCATGTGATGCCAAATAGACTCACTTTGGAGGCCTTTAATGAATCTGTCAATGTGATTATTTCATGATCTAATAACACCATGTTAGGTAAATCTTTACAAGAAGGCGTTGCTGATCATGTGTATACGGAAAGATTTCATAAAGCCCATTATTTTGAGCTTTGAACCCAGTCTGATAGATGGCCCAATTTTTCTCTAGGTTGAACATTCACCACATCTCAACTATTATGACTGTGTAACAATCGTTAAGCATTTTCTCATCCAGCTACTCACAAACCACCAGGTTCTGGACCATTTATTTAAACTCAGCATTGGGTACTGCACAGCCTACTCCTGAGTTACAAGTTTGGAAAGTATCCCTAACGTTCGGTAGACTGATTTGCTCTACATCACTGCCAACAAATACAAAAGTATATAGTTGATTATTTGCACTATCATGACTGAAGTATAACTATCATTAAAGCAACAGCTCGTTTCGACACCTGTAGGATTCAGAACTGTTACAAAAATATAGTTCTCATTCCTGAGGTAGAGCAATGCGCTACAGTCACACTCACTTCAAATGGCTACTCTGTTCGACCACGTTCCTGTAGAGATCAGCAGCTCGCCTATCGTTTTCAGAAGGCTGACAACTACATTAATAGACTGCAGTCTCTTTCCAAGGTGCACATTGCGTCCCACTTTATTCTGATGTAGCTATAGATAATGGATATTGCTTTCTAGTAACATCTCAAATTCCTTTCTAGTCACCAGCAAAGTGGATTAAAACAATGGTTGGTGGCAACCTGGGAGCCATATAGAAACCTGTCGTGTAGAGTTCAGGCCAGCCATATCTTAAATCACCAACAGTCATTAATTTCTCCTTTATACTGGATATGAAGTCAGGAGATGAATTGATCAGCAACAATTGATGTAGCTCGTCTCCTTGTTGAGCGGTCAGAACAAAACCTCCTGCATTGCACTTTGGATCTGAGATGAAAACTCCATCTCCAAAAGAAGACTTCTCTGAGCCTGTAGTAGACACACTACAGCAACCATCTCTTCTTCTCCATCATAAGACCGTCATTATCGTGAAATCTGTCTTTCTCCTTTTAATAAAGTTAAAGATTATGATCTATGAGTGCACAGTGGCGCAAATAAAAGCACTTCAACCTTAATCCTAGGATGCACGAGTAATAAAATATAAACGAAAGCATAGTAGGGGTTCCACAAACCTCTTATTATATTACACGAGAAATGAGAGGTGAAAATAAATTATTTGCTATAAACATAGTAAATTTATTAAAGTTAAACATTAAAAAGGATGGTAAAACTTACCAAGATGTTTGTTTTACAATAATATGGTTTGACCATATTATATTATGCTTCCTTAAATCTCGTTTAATTTTGGTGGACTTAGTGGCGGATAGATAATATTTTTTCTGCTTATTGAGTACTGTTTACGAATAGTTAATTGAGATTAACATAAACAAGAACAGGTAACTAGAGAAATAGACTCACTCACCCATGCATCCTATGGTTAAAACTATGTAATAAAATTTCTTTGTTATGGTACCAAGGTTTTCTTAGTAATTTAGACTCAAATTAACAAACCACAATAGCAGGAAGTTTGACAAGACTTGCTTGTCAGATTTGTAATCAAATTTGAATAAACTAGAAAATTCAATTCAAAAGACCGAAACAAAGTTGTTTCATAGTGAGACTTGTATATTTGTTGTTAAGCATAAAACTAAACAACGGGCTATCTGTGCTCTGCCCACCAAAGGTATTGAAATCAGTTTTTAATGTTATAATCTTCGGATTTACGTTGAGCCACTGGGATGTGCGTGTGCTGTGTGTGGGGGGGGGGGGGCGATAAAAGTGTGTAACTTCTATGGCACTATTATAGACATTAATATAATCTACATGCTTTGGTCAATTACCAATGATATCTAGCAGTAAAAGTAAACAATTTCTAGGTCTAGATAACTTGCCTAAGTCATATGGAGAGAAAAGTATATAATTCTTAAATCTACGTAAATGGAAATAATTATGGAAGCACAAAAGAAACACACATATATATGGGTCAAAACAACAAGTAGTAGCAACTAGATGGTGAATTTATCAAAGTAGGAAATATTACCAGACAAAATACATAAGGAAAAGCGAATATACTGTATAAAGTAATAGTATTTCGCATGTGAGTCATTTGTTTTGAACAGGTTATTAAATCTTGCTTTCTTGCTGCCACACAGTTTATAAATGCACGATTATGGAATAGTGTTCCAAACGTCCTGCAGTACTCCTCATAATTCAACCAAATTTTTGATCGCCTTTTGACCTTCTCAGAATTTTACATAAGCCCATGCCATACAGCCACGAGAAAGTTCGTATTAGAGCTTTGTAAAGGCCAAGCCATGGTTGTGAGTATACCATCACCCTCTTTATCGTAAGGATATCGTTTCACCAAATCTTATGTTATTGGGATCACTGTCTTACTGGAAGATGAGCCGTGTTCCTGATAATCAGGATCTATCTGTACTTTTAGCAGTTTCAATACCCGTGGTGGGCAGAGTACAGATAGCCCATTGTGTAGCTTCGTGCTTAATTACAAACAAACAAAAGCAGTCACAACCTTATCAATTTTATGTAGATCATTGACACTACTGGCTGAGATGCAGCCAACTGTAATAATCTCTCACAATGTTTCACTGTAGACGTTTGTTGTTATACATTAATTATTATACCATTTTCCATTTCACCATTGGATAAACTGTCATTCAGAGTTCCCAAGCAATTCAAACTTGGATTCATCTGTAAAAAGCAAAAGTCTACAGCCTTTATTATTCCACTGTTTATGTTCGATATCCATTTCAAGACCACTTTTGTGTTGATGCGTATCTTACTGTTTTCGAAATAGCATTGGCACATGTATTTACAGGATGGTTGTTGGCAATATGTCTACTCGACCATCGGCTATCTCAAAGACAAAATATCCTGAGATACTGAACATCATTTTTGGAGAGTTTCGGTTTCCTTCCTCAACCAATTCTATCTTTAACAGTGCCAGTTTTACGTACTCTTTTCAGAGTACTTCATACAGCTGTTACTTAAACATGGAACTTCACGTGTTTACAATCTGATGAAATTAATTTTCACAAGATAAGTAGACATTCTCGTTAGTATTTGCTTTTTATGCCATTTTCCTAACTGTTTAGATAATTATTTCCAATACTGTATATTCATTATCAAAGTTAGTTATGTATTAAGGTCACTATCGGTTTGGAACACCTTTTGTGTTCGTTATTTTGGTGCGAGAGGTGAACGCCGTAGATGGAAAAGACCCCCCCCCCCAGTGGCACAGCGGTATGTCTGCGGACTTACAACGCTAGAATCCGGGTTTCGATACCCGTGGTGAGAAGAGCACAGGTAGCCCATTGTGTAGCTTTGTGCTTAATTACAAACAAACAATCATTATTTTGCTCTATTTGAACTTGATCTGTTCTGAATGCGGAAAAATAACTCAGTCTAAGAGCATTTTCTAGGACACAAGCAACCGGATCATTAAGAACATTAAACATGTTCTCAACATACATTGAAAACATTTTCCTTTTATTTCAAATTGAACAAAATTACATTTATTGCTTTAGAGATGTTTCATAAAGTCAGTGGCAAGTAGAACGTTTTTTTTTTTATTTGAAATAGAGTATACAAGTGATCTTCAAAAGATAGTCAAATCAGTTTTTATTATCATAAACACATTTTATAAAAATATAGAAACCGGTCTCTATCACACCAATCGACCAACAATATAAATAAAATATTTTCCGTTTGTTCATTTTAACCGATGTAAAGTATGTATCTTTTTTAAATTGAAGCATATGCTTCTTTGTCTTTTTGACAAATATTCAATAATAAACATGCGATTCTCAATACTTACTAGATTCGCTAGTGTTTATCCTTTAACTGCTTCGAAAGGTGTCACTATACATGATTGTTTTCTTCTTCTTTTTCAACCTTTGGTCGCCATGTTAAATTTGAATTAGGAATTAGTTTGTAGCTGGCACGTTCGCCAGTAGATGTTCATTATGAAAAAAGATTTCAAAGAAATGTTGACAATTTGGACGTAAGAAGAAAATAGCTTATGTAAAACACGAGTTAAGATACAGCTATGAATGTGTCAACATGATGAAACGCAAGAAATTTACTAGACTCTAACACAATAAGTCATTACATGGAAAGTGAAAAGTCCTGTATTAAAGCTCTGCAAAAAATATAATCAAATAATGATAATAATAAACCTCGTATATAACAAAAAGATGGAAAAATCAGGTTTCTATATAAGCAGCAGGATAAAACATGCAGAAAACAGAAGAACAACATGAGTTATTCCTACATAAAACCAATGTTCTATATAAACAGCAAAATAAGTCTAGCACACAAAAAACAAGGCTTCACACCAAAAAAAAAAAATCCTGAACATAAAACCAGCAGACAATATAAAAAATAAAGGTTCTACACATCAGTGTTCAACGTTCTTAGAAATTAGGTTTTTTTAACAATATTCTTAATCAAACATTAATATTCTTTATAGATAACAAAATAACTTATACGCAAAAGTTGAGCACTTGGTTATACTTTTATACAAAAAATCAAAATTGACATTTTAAAAGTCGATATAAAAAATACAATAAAACTACGCTTCGTTATAGTTAACAGTGGCGAAACGTAGTTTTATTCCATATTTTTTATCCCATTTTATCCGTTTTTAAGTGTGTGAAATATGTTCAGTATGTACAAATAGTAACGTTATTTAAAGAGAACCAAAATCATTATAAATAAAAGATATTTATTCTGTATGGTCATATTTCTTTCGTGAAAAAATTAAATGTGACTTTTCATATGATATTTCAACAACTTGCCTAACAGCTGTTGTTGATGTGTAGCGCAATACTACAGAATGGTCTGTCTGTGCTCCGTCTACTGCGGGTATTCTAACCCAGGTTTTGTCATTGTAAGTCCGTAAACATAACACTGACCCACCAAACGACTTACCTAAATAAAAGTTCGTAAATTAGGTAAAACACTGCTTCATCACGCTCTTGGGATGTACCAAAGACAATTCAATTATTAGGGCGCTCGACTGGCAATCTGCGGGTCGCGAGTACGATTCCAAGTCACACCAAACATGCTCACTTTCAGCCGTGGGACCATTATAATGTGATGATCAATCCCACTATTCGTTGGTAAAAGAGTAGCCCAAGAGTTGGCGGTGGATGGTGATGACTAGCTGCCTTCCCTCTAGTCTTATACTGCTAAATTAGGGACAGCTAGCGCAGATAACCTTCGTGTAGCTTTGCACCAAATTCAAAACCTCACACCTCAATTCAATTAAGTAGGTGTGAGAAAACTGTTCTGTTGAAGAAAAGTTATTGTTTTTTTCAATAATAGCAAATGAAAGTAGAAATTTCCAAAAGAGAGGAATATTGTTGAAGCATTTTCAATAAAAGAAAAGAAACAATTGGAATAATGTTACAGAAGAATTCCCGCGAAAAAATCCAAAGGAGCAAGTTAACATACTGAAATAAGCCCCCTCCCCCCCCCCCAAAAAACGAAGAGAGAGCAGAGTAACATTACTAAAAAATGTCCATGAGAAACTTAAGAATGAAATATATATATATATACCATTCCTGAAACATATCGACAAGAAAATGTTAAGAATGGAAAAAAATATTGCTGGAACATATCTACAAGAAAAACAAAGTAATATTACTGAAGCATGTTCAAGAAAAACAAAAGGAGCAGAATACTACTGTTGAAACATTAATAAGTAAAAAAAGAAAGTGACGGAATAATATTGTTAAAACATGTCGTGCAAGAAAAAAACGAGGGAATAAAGTAATATTCCTGAAATACGCCGAAAAAACAAATACAGCGCAATACTACTGAAACATGTCTATGAAAAGAAGGCCCGGCATGGCCAGATGGGTAGTGCGATCGACTCGCAATCTGAGGGTCGCGGGTTCGAATTCCCATCCCACCAAACATGTTCGCCCTTTCAGCCGTGGGGGCGTTATAATGTGACGGTCAATCCCACTATTCGTTAGTAAAAGAGTAGCCAAAGCGTTAGCGATGGGTGGTGATGACTAGTTGCCTTCCCTCTGGTCTTACACTGCTAAATTAGGGAAGGCTTGCGCAGATAGCCCTCGTGTAGATTTGCGCGAAATTAAAAAAAAAAAAAACAACTAAGAAAAGACGACTGAAATAAAGTAATATTACTGAAATACACCAAAGAAAACAAATACAGCGCAATACTACTGAAACATGTCTAAGAAAAGACGACTGAAATAAAGTATTATTACTGAAATACACAAAAGAAAAAGCGAATGAGCAAAGTAAAATTCACAAAATATGTCTCAATTAAAGAGAAAGAAGAGTAATATTAGTATAACATGCCCGCGGAAAAAAAAAATCCAAGAATGAACCAACTCAGCAAAGTAATATTACGAAAAACATGACCAAGAAAAAAAAAAAAAACGAAAGCAGCAGAGTAATATTTTGAAATTTGTCGAAGAAAAAAACAAATGGAGCGGAGTAATAGAACGACAGCACTGTGACGTCACTGAAACAAGCCATAGGGAAAAAAACTAAGGGAGCAGAGCAATGTTACTGCAACATGCCGAAAAATGAAAGAATGATTAAGTAAAGTTGGTAAATCATACTTAAGTAAAAAAGAAAAACGAAAGAACGGCAAGGTATTACCGCTGAAACACAAAATAAAAGAGAGCATCTTTACTAAATTACGCCTATGGGAAAACGAAACAAGTAATACCACCTTTAGATCCACAAGAAAAACAAACTGGCTGCCATCCTCACGTTCATAATCAAGTGCTACAGGAAAGGTATCTTGAAAACAAAGATATCATTCAAGTAAATGTGTCAATAAAAAGGATTTACTAGCAGAAGGGATGGCGAAAACTCATTGAACAAACTTCACAGTACTGTAGAACGTGATTTCCAAAACTCTAGTTCGCAGACGGTTTTAGATCGTCTGATAATATGTAAAAATATTCTCGTTGAAATTTACCTTACAATATGTTTTGCTAGAATTTTATTTATTTATTACAAAAAATATATTTTTAAGCTAAGTTGTTAGTGCTTTTTAAAAGAACAAATTACAGTGAAAGTAAATAAGGGATCCCAGAACGGTATTATTTAAATTTTCTATAAAATTATCACGTGGGGTACTCAATCACGGTGTCTAGGGTCTTAGGGGCTTCAGGCTAAAAAGTTTATAAACCCCTGCCATAGAGGAGCCGTGGAAGCTGCTCTAACAACTGAATAAAACTTCAAGTAACATATTACTGTCTTTGTGGTAAAAAAAGTCAGTATAAAAATATTACACAACGAAAGGGCAGGTTTTCAAAAAGTTATATAACGAATAGCTATACAATAGATGTAGTATTTTTATTCAAATGTCAAAGTTATCTTTTCCACTTAATAAGTGATAATGCTGAAGACAATTTTCCTGGAAGAAATGTATTTGTAAATGGCAATAATGCTAGATAAATATCGCCCATAAAACTCTCCAATCAAACGTCAAAATCCATGTGTTAACGATGAAGGATTACAACTGAAGTCTAAGTTCAAATATATTTGTCAAACCACCATGCTGCACCAATAACGTAATAAGCATTTAAAGTATCATTTAAAACAACTACAACACCTACAACATCCTGAAAAAAAAAATCCATTACAGAACAGTCACACCCAGTTGAAATTTTAAACCATTTAGCAGGTCAGGGACATCATGCTTGGATGTTAACTTACATGTTTCTACTATTCCTGGAAAAGGGCGTAAAATGATTGGTATAAATGTGCTTCTTCATTTCTGGGTATAGGGGTTGCGCCATTACACCAAGTTGGTTACAAGCTCCCTTTTAGGTTTTTCCAAGTTGGATTAAGTCACGACTATGTCCTTTTTAACATTCCATAAATTACAAATTATTTTTATTATTATTATTATTTTACTTTTCAGTACTGTTGTGCAACATGCAAGCTGAAAGACGTGTTCTACGAAAATATTGAAATATCTGCAAGACAGAAAAAGGGTTCTTTATCAACATATTCTGCGCTAGCCTTCCCAAATTCTAAAGTGATAGACTAGAGGGAAGGCAACTTGTCAACACCACACAGCGCTAACTCTAGTGTTAGTCTTGTCAGAGCAAGTAGTGGTATTTGAATGCGACTCCTATAACGCACACACGACTTTTTATAAGTTATTTTTTTTGTTTTGAGATGACGCGAACCATGTAACCTCAGATCCACACCTTACCCATATTTGTGAATTACCATCAACAATTAATATAAGTTTCCATAACTACTTTTCAAAGGAATGTTCGTGAGTTTATCATATTTAAAATGAGCAAGATTATGAGTTTTCCGTACATTTCCATTTTGCCAGGCAGATAAATAGATACCATAATACTGTAAATCAATGAATATGAAACCTATCAATGAAATTAAAATAACACTTAGAGGTTGATTTGCGTAATTTTCTGAACTGCATATTTATATTTTGTAATCTGAACTACTGGTCACATTCGTGAATGGCCCGGCATGGCCTGGTGGTTAGGGCGCTCGACTCGCAATCTGAGGGTCTCGGGTTCGAATCTCACCAAACATGCTCGCCATTTCAGCCTGGGGGCGTTATTATGTGACGATCAATCCCACTATTCGTTGGTAAAAGAATAGCCCAAGAGTTGGCGGTGGGTGGTGATGACTAGCCGCCTTCCCTCTAGTCTTACACTGCTAAATTAGGCACGGCTAGCGCAGATAGCCCTCGTGTAGCTTTGCGCGAAATTCAAAAAACAAACAAACACATTCGTGAAGTTAGGTCGCAGTCTAGAGGCCTAGTTAAGTTAATTTGTCTTTTATTAAACACAAGTTTCGTTTATATGCGCTTCATATTTGTATAATATATAGGCATACGACTTTTCAAAATTTAGATTAAACTAAAATTCTCATTCACACTTCTTCCTTGTTTGATTTATCAAGAAACCGTGTGTTAATAAAGTAAATTAAAATAGTTTACTTGAGCAACTACTCGGACAATTTCAAATGCAGTCACTAAGTTCAAACTCTTTCATTATGTGTTTTGAAACTATGTCGAATTGACGATTGTTTGCCAACAAAAGACATTACATTTAACAGTTGACACACTGTCTTACGGGAGGAAATACGACACATTCCAATAGGTGAAAAGTTTATTCCCACTTAAGATGAAAAACGACATCTGACTTCAGGTTTAGTCTGGTTGTTGTTAAGCGCAAAGATCTGCTCACCACGGGTATCGAAACCGCTGGGTCACTGGAGGGCCACGGACTTCAGTTATCTTAGTAATTGTTAAATATTTATTTTGTTAACTATGAGTAAGTAGCTCAGAGTGTGGATTAGAAAAACTGATACCAATGATTATAAGAAAAATACAGATTAAACAATATGGTAAATGTTACTTCTTATTCCAACTATTAATGGAACTGATCTCAATGCTTATACGAGGATGCTAACTATTCAATAAATTATGACTTGTAATATACCATTTCTCTGTCTGTAACTACTAAGCGATCTATTTATTCAAATACGTTAATATGTGAGTGTGTGTGTTTGTTTCTTATACGTTTCCACATTTCTTGATCAATCAGCACCAAACCTGACACAGTGATACAGGATGACACGAGGAAGGTCATGGGGGGAGGAGGAAAAGGGGGTTTGGTAAAACTACCAATGTTGTATATCTCTCAGCAGTAGAATGAACTATGTAACCACTATTGTTAGAATTCTTGAAAACAGTATGTCTTTCTTGTCAGTATTGGAACCTTTATGTGTTTTCATTGTACTTTTAATGTTAATTATGTTAAGAAAAAAATAGAAGCACGGTTTTCTATCCTTTGTTACAAACGATTTTTTATTTCAACCACGGGTACTCCAGCTAGTAGTTATATAAATCTCATTTTCCGGTTATTCTAGATATCTTAATATCTCATGTAAACTATAATTTTCGCTTATTTTAACTATCTGTAAAATTATATTGAGTGCATCTCAGTGGTTAGCGCGCCGTAATTCACGTCTTATTACCGCAAAACATAAAGTTAAAAAAAAAATCGTGCTCCGCTTTTTGGGGCTATGAATATATTATAAGAATGAAGATCAAATCCCCACTATTCGCTCTGGTAACAGATGCCCAAGAGTTTGCGGTTGGTGCTGTTGACTAGCTGTATTCCCCCTAATCTATCAGTTTAAAATTAGGAACGATTAGCGCAGATGAACCTCTAGTAGCTTTTAAATGATATAGGAAAACAAAAAGTAAATTCTAAAACTATTCCTCTGATCTTAACTATCCATCAAATGCCTTATACATCTATATTTGTTCTTTATTACGATTATCAACCAATATTTTCTAAAACTACTTTCCGATTCTAGCGTTATAAGTCCGCAGACATACCAGAAGCTATAGCTATCATAAAACTAAGTTTTGTAAAATATTTCCCTATTTATTGGCCTGGCATGGCCAAGTGGTTAGGTTGCTCGACTCGCAATTTGTGGGTTCAAATCCCATTTACACCCAAACGTGCTTGCCCTTTCAGCCGTGGGAGCGTTATAATGTGACGGACAATCCTATTTTTCGTTGATAAAAGGGTAGTCCAAGAGTCGGCCGTGGGTGGTGATGACTAGCTAGCTGCCTTCCCTCTAGTCTTTCACTGCTAAATTAGGGACGGCTAGCGCTAAACAACCCTCGTGTAGCTTTGCACGAAATTCAAAACAAACCAAATTTATCTATCCAAGCAGTGTCTTCTGAAAATGTATTTTCCCTTGCTTTTAATTACCCACCGACTTTGTCTTCTAAAACTCGTTTTACTTATTCTAATTTTCCATCAGTGTTTTCTAAAAGTATATTTCTCAATTCCTACTGTAATTCAACTTGTGATTTGTAAAACTTTTTCTTCCTATTATAATTACTCATCTACGTATTTCATGTTAAACCGTATTTCCCCGTTTTAATATTTCACTATACTGTTTGTTGCAAAATGTTATGTCACTAACTTCTAATAATCAGTCAACCATGATATTGAATATCACATTTCACTTCCAATTTAATTATCTATCAATTTATGTTTTAAAAAACCATATTTCCCTTCTCCTAACTATCCACTGGCCTATGTTTACTATACTTTTAACAGCATATCAACTTAGATTCTTTATCTTATTCTAATTACACCGGCCTGCGAATTTAAACTTCATAAAAATTGTTTTGGTTTTAATAATCGATTTTCCATAATTCAACTACGCAGATTTCGAAAATAATATTCATTTTTTTCTATCACGTAAGGATCTTTTACAAATCGGGAAGAGAAAAAAAAAACTCTTACTTAGATCAAATTATTTCGTTTACCACAATGAACATTTTTTATTGTTATATTTGCTAACAAAAATACAAACAAACTGAAGAAAAGGGAAGAACAATGATATCAAAAGAACATGCATCCATATTCATCTTGATTTGTTTGTGAAATCTACGTCTTTTAGTCTTAAAACTACGTGATGTGGTCTTACTTTATGTATTGTGTTATGACATTTTGTGAAAAGTCTGTACGTGATGGAGAAAAATGGATATCATTTTCGGATTCAGCGTACAGGAATTTATGGAGAACATGTAAAAATTTCAAGACAATAAAACCATCACAGGATATGTGTTATCATTCATCAGACGTCTCGTATAAAGCGTTGTTTTCAGCTATATTAATTATCTATCAACATGTCTTGTAGACGTTGTTTTCAGCTATTCTAATTATCCATCAATATAACTTGTAAAGCGATGTTTTCAGCTATTCTAATTATCCATCATTATAACTTGTATAGCGATGTCTTCAACTATTCTAATTATCCATCAACATAACTTGTAAATAGATGTTTCAATTATTTTAATTGTCCTTCAACATAAGTTGTATAGCGATGTTTTCAATTATTCTAATTGTCTGTCAACATAAATTGTATAGCGATGTTTCAATTATTCTAATTATTCATTAACATGTCTTATATAAAGCGTTGTTTTCAACTATTCTAATTATCCATTATTATAACTTATATAGCGATTTTTTCAACTATTCTAATTATCCACCAACATAACTTGTAAAGTGTTGTTTTCAACTATTCTAATTATCCATCATTATAACTTGTATAGCGATGTTTTCAACTATTCTAATTATCCATCAACATAACTTGTAAAGTGCTGTTTTCAACTATTCTAATTATCCATCATTATAACTTGTATAGCGATTTTTTCAACTATTCTAATTATCCATCAACATAACTTGTAAAGTGCCGTTTTCAACTATTCTAATCATCCATCAACTACTCTTGTAAAGCGATTTTTTCATCTATTCTAATCAACGATCAACATGTCCTATATAAAGCGACGTTTTCAACTATTCTAATTATCCATCAACATAACTATCCATTGACATATTTTTAAAACTACACTTTTTCTTTCCTATTCTATAAATATCCATCAACATAAGTTGTAAAGCGATGTTTTCAACTATTCTAATTATCCATCATTATAACTTGTAAAGCGATGTTTTCAACTATTCTAATTATCCATCATTATAACTTGTATAGCGATGTTTTCAACTATTCTAATTATCCATCATT
>NW_013665688.1:745222-753435 GCF_000517525.1 Limulus polyphemus
TTCTTTCCTATTCTATAAATATCCATCAACATAAGTTGTAAAGCGATGTTTTCAACTATTCTAACTTTCCACTGACATGTCTTTTAAAACTATATTTTTCTTTCCTATTCTATAAATATCCATCAACATAAGTTGTAAAGCGATGTTTTCAACTATTCTAACTTTCCACTGACATGTCTTTTAAAACTATATTTTTCTTTCCTATTCTATAAATATCCATCAACATAATTTGTAAAGCGATGTTTTCAACTATTCTAACTGTCCACTGACATGTCTTTTAAAACTATATTTTTCTTTCCTATTCTATAAATATACATCAATCTTTATCTTGAAAAACTTTGTTTTGCTTAAATCTCAACCTTACGACTTAAAAACAATATTTCTCCTGTTCTTGTACATCTATTTCACAATCAGTCTGTGTTTTGTACTCTCAACCTTAACCATGCTACAACAACCTATCAACCTCTACTCATTTTAAACACTATTTTCCTCCGCGCACGGACATGTACTAGTTGTTAGCGGACTGTGAATTCGAGGACTCAAGGTTCACATCTCGTTGTGGCAAAGTCATGGTCCGCAGTTTGTGACCATGGTTACATGATAAGAGTGATGGTAAAATCCTACTATTCGATTAGAGTAGCCCGGTTGGTGCTGTTTACTGTCTTCCTTGTAGCCTACCATTTTAAAATTATTCTTTGTGTAACTTGGCGTGGGTATTCGAAACAAACTATTTCATTTATTTTAATTATTCGAATAATTATCCTGTGTTTTATAAAACTTTGTTTTTTCGCACTTCAGTTATTCATCGACTATTTTCTCGTAAGATTACTTTTCCTTCCTGTTCTAATGCTTCATCAACTTATGGTTTTAAAATACTACTCTCTGGAATCCTCTGAAACTTATATTGTAAGATCTGAATTTCAGATTGACTTTATATATATATTTAATAATTAGTGAATAACCTTAAGTATTTATATTATCTTAGCTGGGAATAACACCATTAATAAAGAAATTTTAGTGGGCTTATAATAAAAAAAAAGAAAAGTAGGGTGCGTTAAAAAATAACTTGAAAACTGAGCACAACTGGAAAGCGGACAACGGTCGAGATACTTCTACAGTCCAAGTGCGTCGTGATAGAAAACAATAAAATTATATTGTGTTCCAGCATTGAGCGATAATTTCCAATCTCAGTTGCTGGATTCTGTAGAGTTTATATTGCAAAGGTCTTACGTGAAAAATGATCTGGAATAGGCTAGAAACATTTTGAAAATAATAAGGATATTTCCATATAAAGATCATCCTTAAGATACATCAGGTTTTTCGATTTGACATGTAAAAGGATTTGACATTAAACACTGAAGGATTCTCCCGCTCAATATCAATTTTTATCGTTTCCTTTCTAACTATGAGAAGCAATAAGCCGCTCTTCTTTATATGTCAATAAGCAGTTATGTAAACAGCAAAAACTACATAAAACAACGTACACTCTAGTAACGTAAGACTCAACGGACTACATGAGAACCAGAAGACTGTAAGATATTAAATAAAACAGAAAAGATTTGCTTTTCAATTCCATTTAAACATCCTTCAAGAAAAGGATGAAACACAATATTAAGATTGAAAAATATTAAGGATTACCTTCAAGTTGCATTTAAAAATCTGATTTTGTTTAAAATTCCGCACAACTCTTGTACAATTTGAATAGTAGTTAAAACATGTACAAACTTAATGAACTTGCAGAGATTTCATAAACAAAATTACAGTACGTATTACCACAAACAAATAAAAATTGATATTTATATAGAAAACATATCAGTAGTTCATTGAATGTAACGCTATTGATATTTATGTATACTAAACATTTTCACACAAATAATTTCTGCACGACTTTAGACATTGTACACACTGGTATAACTAGTAGTGGTGATTTATAGTCTGTCTTCCCATTCATTTAGCTGGAACCGGATTTGAAAGTAAACAGGATATTTTAAAATTTCTCCAACGAAGTTCACATACTTTTTATTGCGGTATTTTCAAGTTTTGTATTTTGAAAAATCAATTCTTGAAATTTCAAAATCATACTTAAGTATAAAGTCTTGATTTTTTTTGTAATATTTCTTGAATTATCTCAGATCGACTAAAGATAAGCTACAGAAGACATATCCTTCCACATCATTTCAATTAGACGTAAGGAGAGTGAATTATTTGATGTCAAACAAAAATAATACACAAATCAACTTTTCACTAAATCGTAACTTAAAGCCATTCTTCTTTACACTGTGCCCCTCAGTGGCATAGCGGTACGTCTACGGACTTACAGCGCTAGAAACCGGGTTTCAATATACGTGGTGGACAGAGCACAGATAGCCCAATGTGTAGCTTTGTCTTAAATTCAAACAAACAAACAAAAAAAACTTTATACTGTAATATATTGAAATATCTCTTGGGTTAAAAATGAATTCTACATAATTTCAAAAAAAAAAAAAGAAGAACCTTTCCGCCCTATAAATGCTAACATATTATTACTGCAAACAAATTTACCATCCATTCGACAGTGTAACACCGACATAAGTAGACTTATGTAGGTGGAAAAATATATGTGGCCACAATCTCTGACAAAAATTATTCATATAATGGTATTGGGAAATGATGAAAACACAACATATAAAAAAAGATAGACGGATGCAGAAATATTGCACAGCAGTAGGTATAAAGCATCACTAGGCTTCAAAACTATACCCAAAGCCAATCCAAATTAACGCCCTCAGTCGCGAAGTATGAAAGTGTCATCACGATAAAACTGAGCATATCTCCTGGTGCCTTTAACACTACGGTATATAAAGGCCTTGAAAATGACGAAGACTCAAAACCTAGAGTTCAGGAGCTTCTAGCCATAGCAGTAACTTCATGGCTGTTTCCTTTTGAAAGATTTCCGAACAAACTCGAACCACAGTTATTCCAACTGACACGTACCTTCAGTTCCCAGTACATTTTTAATGGATTCACGTGTCTTTGATCTGTTCAATCCTAGCCTTGGAAGCCAGAAAGTCTGCAGAAAGTTGGTTAAAATGTGTGTGTGACATTATTGACTTCGCTGTTATTTGAAGAAGCTTGTTAAAAAGGAAAGTCTAATATACGGAAGTAATCATGGCCATTGGATTGAGTACGATCAACGATGGAGAAAGTCGTTCTAAAGACAACCATAGAACCTGGAACATATTTCTTTTCCTCCATAATGTTTAGTCCATTTCGCCATATTAAGTAAATGAAATATGCCGTTGTTGCATTATAAACAGCATAAAAATACCGTAATCAGCAATTAGCTAATATTCTTAACCAAAGGTAATTAGTAGTAATAAGAAACAGTAGTCAATACTTATAATCATGCGATATATTGGCATGCCATATTCTCCTAACATCTATGATGATATAGTTATTAATTATGTTGTATCCGTACTGGCATGGCAGCAACACGTGGTCCAGGGTGTCTAATATTAAATTGTTCTTACTACCCCAGCCCTTCGTGTTTTTTTTTGTTAGCTGACGTCTTCAAGAATACGTCAGTGTATTTTGAGCCTGGATTAAAATTTTTTTAGAGCTAAAATATATTTTGCTGGCCGAAGTATGACGTTAACTAAATCTGATAGCTAACCAATGCTGTCAGAGATCATGAGATGAAGCTGTCTGCTGGACAAAGAAAGCAAGCTGATGTTTGAAATCCAAGCACTTTCTTCGTATCAATTTTGTAGAAAAAAGACCTTCGAAGTTAGTTCAGCATTTTAGTTTTGAGGTAATTCACCTCTTGGTAAGGAAAACTTCAGGACTAACAGTCGCATAACTTGAAGTGAAGACTGTCTGTCATCACACATTGGTACGCGCTCAGTTTTCCGTATTTTTTGTTATAATAAATAAGGATTTTGTTCATTTTATTAAAAGTGTCCGAATTCCCTTATTTTCATTACTTCCACACTAACTCCGAAACCTGCATTTATTAGCGAGTACTTTTATTAGAAAAACTTGTCGGGAAATCAATGTAATGTAAATATACCACAAGTAAGTAGTAAGTTAATACTCATAAACAGTTATAAGTACTACTCAGCACGTCAATACTTGTAACCAATGATAAGTTTATACTCTTTAATCAGCAGTACTTATATTCACAACCAGAAGTAAATTTGTATTCCTTACCAGCAAAGAAGTTCACAGTCGTAGCCGGTAGTAGATTAAAACGCATGACCAGTCACTAATAACTATCAACAAAATATCAGTAACTAGAAGTACTGATATTCATAACCAACAGCAATTAGTACTTACAGCCAGAAGTGAATACATACTCACAACACGTTGTAAGTTCGTATTTTTAGCCAATATTATATTAATATTTCTATTTAGCGGGAAGCTAATACTCATTACCATAAGTATTAATACTCATAACTAACAGTAACTCAGTACTGATAACTAGCACTAATTTAATACACATAACAAAAGTAAATTAATGTTCATGCGATAACTGACAGAGACAAGAACAGTTGCTGGAAGATGGCAAAAAGAAAAACAATCTTCACTAAATAAAATTCCAAAGGATAAAGGTCAATAAAATGAACATTTTGACAACAGATGGCTGTCAAATTGTTACAGAAGTGAAGTTTTTCCACGTGAGTATATGTCGAATCCCATGTTAGCTCATTGTACAGTTTTGCCCAATTTTAAAGTTCTTTCTATTTTGAATCTCTTTTATGGGAGCGCTACCGATAGACAGCTTCAGTCTCCGTTATGTTGCTTACCATTTAAATGTTAAAAGGTGACATTGTTTAAAGACTGCGCTGGATATATCATCACAAGAACTATTGTTTGTGCAATAGTATCAAGTTGCACTTTCGTACATATTTTAAGTCGTTTACAACTTTCTGTGCAAGTGCACAAAATGTAAAATATAGCCACTAAACAACTAATTACATGTACATTACGTATCGTATCGGCTAATGAAATCGCAATTTGCTCAGTAGAGCCAATCTCATAATTACACGTTAGATATTACATTGAGGCACATTTGAAGCTATTTGAAGCCCAATTTTGTTTTGCCACATTACTTATTGATGGGTTTATAATAATACTCTGTAATAATGTAAGGAAAATATCAGTCAGTCATGCCGAAAGAATATGGGTGCGTTGCATGTTACATGAAGTGTGGACCTAAAGGATGCACATCAGAACTATATAATGACGAACTAAGGAAATATCTTCATCTAACAAAGATAATGTCATGTGTTACAAGTGCCATCAACGATATCATTATTTCAAACATCTTGCCTCTGGTTATCCCACCTCCAGATGACAATGAATCTGATCGAAGTGATAAAAGCTGCATTCCTCCTCCTCCACGTTCCACTCTTGTTGCATTATCGAGCAAACCAATCTGTTCTAGTCCTAAACATTAAGACTGAGCATTAGGTCGTCAGGCACCAATCACGTGATATATTTATGTGTCCAGCTGATTGTTGTACCACTTGGAGTACTAACCCAAGTATATACTAGATATGGTATAGTCATTTCTGTTGGTGCACAGTCGTGCAAAAGTCACTTGCACAGAAATAAAGTTGTAACCAGGGCGTTACAGGTGATAGTGGCAAAGGTAAAAGACAATACCGATTGTAATAGAACGATTGTGACCGATTTTTTAAAGAACACAAGTGCAACAGCAACAAAAATAACAGATGGAATAGACTTTGATAGGCCTTGCAAGCTAACTGATAATAATTAGTCTGATGATCTGTCTTGCATATAATATATGTACTATTATGCAAAGTTTCAGGCATCTGTGCAAAAGTGCACAATTATTCCATAACAGCTCAACTACATCGGGTTATCCAACAGAATCCTGTCTGCAATTTTGGGTTTGATTTTTTTTTCTGTAAAGAAAGTAATACACTCGGCTCGTTCTACTTTGACGAGAGCTTTTGTTTCTCTTTATGAGATACGAATAATTAATATCTATTCTTACCTGTCCTGTTACGTTCGATCTTTGGGCAGAAGAGTTTGTTTGTTTGTTTTGAATTTTGCGCAAAGCTACACGAGGGCTATCTGCGCTAGGCGTCCCTAATTTAGCAATGTAAGACTAGAGGTAAGGCAGCTAGTCATCATCACCCACCGCCAACTCTTGGGCTACTCTTTTACCAACGAATAGTGGGATTGACACTCACATTATAACGCCTCCACGGCTGAAAGGGCGAGCATGTTTGGTGGGACGGGGATTCGAACCCACGACCCGCAGATTGCGAGTCGAGTGCCCTAACCACCTGGCCATGCCGGGCCTAGGGCAGAAGAGACCAATGAAGTTTTAGATGTCATGTATGTGTATACGCAGGAAAAGTTCCAAGTATCCATCTTCGATACGATTACGGCATGATTGTACAAGCAGCAACCAACTGTTGTAACCACTGATAGGTACATTGCATTCGTAGTGTCGAGCGTGGCCTAGTAGTTAGTGTATCAGGCTGTAGGTTGAAGTTTTTGGGGTTACAAGCGTGATGCTGATAAACATACTCCATGTTCAGGTTCATATAATAGTGACAGTCAGATAAAGAAAGCCCTTGTGGTGTCAAATGTTCTGGTTGATTTATTTTCCTCTGGTTAGTAATTCAGTAGAGCACATACCTCAGCTACGCAGCGTTGATTATATTCGGCTCTCAAAAAATAAGAAAATATGTCCGGATATCCGTCGTTATCAACGGACACGGATCATTTTTGGCTGGACAATTAAGAATAATATTATATGTAAGTCCACCAAGTTTCATAAAAATACGATCATTTGTCACTGAGTTATAGAGCAAAATAGTATGAAAAATCGGTCCCGATGTTAACAGATAGGGATTTTTTATTTATTTTAGTGACCTTACTGTGACCTTCCAAAAACTAATCAATTCTAAGTTGCGTCATAGTCCAAAAGCAGACCAACTTTCGTCTAAATCCATTCAACCGTTTTCGAGAAACCTTGCTGACAAACACACACACACAGGTGGCGGAGATAACTACTGAAATACTCAACGCGTTCTGATAGAATCTTGAGTCTGAAGATTTAGTGATAAAGAGTCTGATATAGAAAAAGACTAAAGCAGGTGATGCAACTTTGGACCTTTCACAGTTATCTGAAAAATGTATGCAGACACTGACATGCGTGTAAGCCAACTGAAACACACAAGAACATCTACCTGAAGATGAATTTTATGGTGTAAAGAACAGTATGTTTTTAGTAAGGGGTACTCACTCTGGCTTCAGCATGACAGTCAGGGTGATCAGAGTGACCAACCTATACCAATATACTATTGCACGAGTCACGCGGGCGCAAGAGTAGTGGAGTGTTCTGCACATACAGCGTGAGAAATGTGGTTCCTGGTACTCCTACACCACTGGGAACATAGGATCACAAACCAGCTTCCAATGAATCAGACGATGAGTGAAAGTGGAATATGGACAATATTTAGAGCGATTTTCTAGTCATTTTATTTTCTTCTTTTTAACATTTCTGGGATGAGATGAATAGTAAAAATATTCTAAAAGTGGTTCACAGTTACTAAATTCTAAACGTTTAATGTGAGCCAATTATTCCTTCTTGTGCTTTACACTCATACAACAGATTGTCCATATAGCATTGTCGACTGAAAATGTTAAAATAGTTCTTCTCTTAGGCTTAATGATCGATATTCGTAGCTTAATGAGAAAATGACAATTTCGTAAAGGTATTGTCTTTTAATATTCGTTAAGTACTTATTCAACCATAAAATATACGAAAATAACGAAAGAAAAATACAATAATAGTTATTAGTCTTAATTTTGTAGCTTTTACTTTTCGATTATTGGAACGAAACGTAGCATGTTATTTTTCATCACAAAATATTGCTCATAGAAACACCAAAGTACAATACGAAGTGTTTCGTAAAATGAGAAAGGAAACGATTCTTGAAGAACTAGGTATGTTGTTTTCGTGTACTCAATTATATCCAACCTGCCATTGCTATGTCATTACTTCATCTCTGTCCAAAATTGTATTTGTCATAACGACGGGTCAGCTTATTTCTTATCGTGAATTACCTGAGAGAAAAATGCTTGATCATTAATGTTACAGTAGGGTAAGATTTGTTTTTTAGTTTTTGTTTTTAGACCCCCCATTGCGTAAGTAACGATCAGGTACTTAGGTTTGTTTGTTTGTTTGTTTG
>NW_013665688.1:753775-759452 GCF_000517525.1 Limulus polyphemus
AGATTGCGAGTCGAGCGTCCTAACCACCTGGCCATGCCGCGCCAGGTACTTAGGAAATAAAATATATTATAAAAATTTAACGACAATGAATGGGATAATGATTTAGTTTCTTCATGAACAGCAGCACATAAAACAAAGTTATAAAAGCTTTGTGTTCTAACAACTTATTTATTTTTCTTTTCCATATAAATGGATGAGGTATCATTTTTAAAACGGACGAATAAACATTTATAGACAGGCTAAAAATAAAGACATGAAACTTTTTCACAAGAAATTTGTAAAGATGTTGAAAGAAAGTCCTAAAAGAACCATTATTTGTGAAATCAGGTTGGAAAATATGGTACTAAGTTAATAAATTTATCTTTTCTGTAATTACATTTTTATATATAAAAAAAGCAGTAATGAAGGCTTGGAAAAGTCAAAATTTTCGTATAAATGTTAACTTACTAATTATTTTCAGGAAAATACACGTGCATCCTCAAAACAGAACAGATGACACACACTTTCTCTAATAAAAACCTGAAATGAAGGAGCACAGACACAGAGTTTAGTCTTTGTTTTCGTGAGAGTTTATAAACTTATAATAAAAAAACGTGAGTTACATTATACGAAAGGGGAAGGGGATTGAACTGCGTGTCATAAACTTACAACAGTTACGATTAGGTTTTTCCATTTGAAATAAAGCTCCATAATTTTTCAAATGTGTGAATATTCGCGTATTAAACTGCGTGTCATAAACTTACAACAGTTACGATTAGGTTTTTCCATTTGAAATAAAGCTCCATAATTTTTCAAATGTGTGAATATTCGCGTATTAAAAATCAACCTTTTCAACAACAACAAAAAAAATTAATCTGAAAGGAAGCTACTGATATTTTCATTCAAAATCAGTAACGGTAATAGTGCTGTACAACTTTCTAATCAAGTGACGCACGGGTCACTGAACGAGTTATAACGTAATATGTCAAGTTATGACGGTTGCCACTGTTGTCTGGGGGCCCCAGTTTTTTTATAATGTTGCACGACTCTGGGGTGTTGAAGGACGCCTGCGTCTAGCTATTGCTGTGTAATATGAGTCGGGCATACGCATTCGAGAGGCCAGATTTTCCCGGCTAGGCCAACGCCAAACCAGTTTTTATACGTCTGTCTGCCAGCCTGAAGCGTTAATGTGGGCCCATGAACTGAAGTAGCTTACGAGTTCAAGACGATGTTGTTTGACCAGAGTTGAAGTAATAACCATGCTTCATTCAAAGTCTGCTAAAAAAAAAAGAGATTATAAAAATGGCCGTGGGATGAACTAACCAACTGAGCGCATGTCATTATCCCACTGGGTTCTTCTCGCATTATTCAAGAACTTTTTCACAGTTCAAAGATCACTTCAACTTTACTTACTAGTCTAGATCATAAAACGTAATTCTGCACACAAAAAAGGAATCATTTATTCACTCAATTATCTAGAACATAAAACTTTATTACACACAAAAATACAGTTAAGAACTAGGTTTAGCAGATTTTGAAACGATTGTGGCTTAACAGCCATCGTTGAATGACCATAAACGCGTGCTTTTAGAATAAATTTAGCCAGTTCCCCTCTCCTCAAACAAGTTGAATATGAATAATTGTTTACATTTCCGTGCCTTCTATCCTATGAGGTAAATACTGTTCTAACAACAGTACACATTCAGCATAAAGTTGTTGTTTTTTGCAACCTTGTATAACGTGCTTCATAGTCAAGTGAATTTTTATACCCATGATAAAGTTTCCATACATTTCCGTGCCTTCTATCCTATGAGGTAAATACTGTTCTAACAACAGCACACATTCAGCATAAAGTTGTTGTTTTTTGCAACCTTGTATAACGTGCTTCATAGTCAAGTGAATTTTTATACCCATGATAAAGTTTCCAAGGTTATCTGCTGGCGTCCTTAATTTTGAACCACTGACCAGAGGGAAGGCCACCAATAAGCAGCACCTTACCTCCACCATTCATGCAAAGGGATTGACTGTTTTTCTTATAACCCACCCACATTGCGGGGGGAACATTTTGTGGTATCGCAAGGATTCGAATACGGCTCGCTAGATTCGAAATCAAGAGTTCTACCCCAGAGCCTTACTCAAGCGAAACTTAATGTATGTTTATCATGTACTACATAGGCTACGAAACGAGCATTACACTGTATTAACTAGTTTATTTAGATCGTGATGTTTCTAAGCACAATCCTGGCGTACGCTGCTATTTTAATATATATTTGTGTGTATAATTAACACTATTTTTATAAGCTAATTTTGTATCCGTTTTAATTATAAGAAAAAAAGTTTTTAATTAATAGCCATTACCAAAGCATTAGAAGATATTAATCATTTATGAATATATTTCTATTTTAAAATCTCGAGTTTGTAATGATATCTTCTAAGAGCGCGTGGGTAAACAAAAAACACTTTTAGTGCAAATTACCCTAAAGAAATTAATCCATCTTTGTCCCTGTTAAACAAGACTGCATGTGCTGTATATGTTAATATCAAAGCCCAAAATCAGTCAGTGGGCAACATTTCTTATCCAATCTATCTGGATTGTGCATTTTCAAATGACTAGATCACGATTTCACCAGAAATATTTGCTTCTGACAATTTACATAATTTGGCGCTATATTCACGTGACGAATTACAATAATGCAAAGAAAAAACAACAACAAAAGAACAACAACAACAAAAAAAAAAAAAAAACCCATCAAGGTTGTCTTCGAGCGTTAGGCCGTAACAATGCAAAAAATAAGTTAGAGGAAAATTATGTTTAAAAAAGTTATTCTACAAATCACCGTTAGGATCCACGTTAGTGACGTAGAAAAAAGAACGAAATCTTCAAAAAGTTTCTACTACGGAAAAACTTACATCTGGTCTTTTGAAACAAACCTCTATAAATATTTGTTCTCACGTTGATACCTTTAAACCAACCTTATAGCAAGAAAAAAAAACACGCTCACATTTTCATTTCAATAACACATGAAAGCTCATTTTTTTTTTAGTGTGACATTTTCATTTCAATAACACATGAAAGCTCATTTTTTTTTTAGTGTGACATTTTCATCTAGCAAAAAGAATGCCTGAAAACACCATGTCTTGTCTTCAGCCATTCTTCAACTTCCTTCTTCTTGTAACACGTTAACACTATTAACATTTAGCAGACATCAACTTTGTGTGTGTGTAATTCCCATACGACACGTGTACATATCTTAATTTCATAATATTTTTCTTCCAAGGCTTGTACAGTGAATACTTCTGTCCAAATTCTCTTAAAATAAATAGCTGTTGTCCATGTGTGAACATTAACTGTCTTAATACTTTCAAAACTGGTGCATTTCTGTTGCTATGAATATTCTTGATATACATACATAAATTAATCAAAACTAAAGGCATTACAGATCAGAAAACTGGTTCGTTATAATTTCCGTCTACTGGTTAATCAGCGATAAATATAATACTGTAACATCAAATGAACCAAACATTTAAGACTTTGTTGCAATGCTGATTCGAAAAACAAATGTTTTACCAATGACTCGAGTACAGCGAATTTCGAAACTTTTGAACAGAAAATAAATCTGTGTGGTAACCAACGAGTAACTTCTGTGAACAACCAACCCATAAATCGAGTTTAAGAGGCAAAGAAAAAGTTATTACAGTAATAACCTTTAATTTACGAGGTGTTTTAAATAATCTTGACATTGTTTTACATGTAATACTGTTATAATGAAATTCAATAACTTTTAAGAATATCAATACGGTTCCGATTGACATGATGTAAGATTCCAAACTGTCGAAGCATCATCTCTTCTAGGACAAACAATGATAAACGAACAACACATTGTTAGTAGAAAGGGTAGTACTTGTGTCTCAATGTCTTGAACATGGCCCCCAGTGGCTCAGCGGTAAGTCTACAGGCTTAGGGCGTTAAAAATCGGATTTCTATACCCGTGGTGGGCGAAACACAGATAGCCCACCGCGTAGCTTTGCGCTTAACAACAACCAAACCAAGTCTCGAACGTTTATCTAAAGTTAAAATTAAAAGGCTAATTCCTGGTAAAAAAAGCATGATAGAACAACCATATTTAACATAATTATGTTTTACATTTTTTTTAGACACCAATAAATAATGTAAGATCATTCATTCAAACAGGTTTTACTTTAGTTCCTTGTTAACAAAAAGGGTACTTCATCATATAAAAGATGTTAGGTATTTTTTTTCTGGGACAGCGAAAATAATCTTCAAGCAACTCCATTTTAATAAACTTTTAAGTTTCTATTAAGAATGTATAGCTACGTATTAACATATAATGTTGCCGACAAGAGATCTGTTAAATATTAAAACTTACCAGGTCCACTAAGTTACTTACAATAAGTCTTATTATCGATTATTTATGAGACAGAAGATTTATAACGTCTAGTGTATATAACTTTTTTTTCTATCACAAGTACAAAAAAGGTTACAGAAACTTTATACCAATAATGATGACTACGATATATATCCCGCATGTATCAAAACGTGAGCGAGAGTCTCGTAAATGTATAATAAGATTGTGCTGCCATCTAGTTACAAATATTAGAATCTTCCACTTCAGGAAATACAACATCTATTTCTAACCAACGTTTTATCAATTGTGAAATATTTCAGTGTGAATAAAGTGTAATTTACCTATTTGTCGCCGGTATTTTATAATTACAACACAAAAAAATAATCATTCATCAAACATAAAGATCCACCATAGGCATTTGGAAGCAAAAGCAGTACTCACAAGTAAACATTAGGTCATCAAGAAATTAATATGGCTATTTTTAGATGAAACACCCGAACAACTTAAATATATCAAGACAAAACATTTATTAAATGAAATAGTCTCCATTCTTATTAATGATGCTCTTCTATCTTACAATCAGGATGTTAATGCCCTGATTAAAGAAATCATTTGGCTTTGAAACAAAAAACATGTCCATGTCCTCTTTAACACTTTCAACATTTGCATACGTTTTCCCATTAAGATGGTGTTCCAGCGAATGAAAAAGATGGTGATCTGATGGTGCCATATCTGGAGAATATGGTGGGTGGGGGAAAACTTCCTAACCCAACTCCACAATAATGCGTTGCGTCAAACGTGCCACATGTGGACGTGCATTGCCGTGGAGAAGAACACCTTTCCGACTGACGAGAGAAGAGCGTTTATGATGAAGGGCTTGATTTAAACGTTCCAGTTGCTGACTTTAAATCTCTGCATTGACATTTCATTGTGGATTGAGGAGTTTGAAATGGATTACCCTTTTGATGTCCCACCAAATGCAAAGCATTGCTTTCTGCGGATGGAGTCCAGGTTTTGGGGTCGGAAGTGGTTTTTGTCTAGAACTGAGCCATTGTTTTTGGTGTTTAATATTCGCATAGAGAATCCATCATCACCGGTAACAATTTTTTCCAAAAATGGTTCACGCGCATTATACGCCAGGAGAGACGAAGCAACGTTCACACGTTAGAAACGATGATAATCGGACAGTTTGTGAGGCACCGAAACACCTTCTTTATGGAGTTTCCCGATATTCCTTAGATGTGTACGCATTGTTTCATGAGAGACATGCAATTTCAGGGTCATTGCATGAGCGTGTTGCCTTGGGTTAGACACAAAAAGCGTCTTCAGAG
>NW_013665688.1:760049-763270 GCF_000517525.1 Limulus polyphemus
AAAAAAAAAAAAAAAAAAAAAAAAAAAAAAAAAAAAAAAAAAAAAAGTAGAGAAGAGAGAGAACCCAAGACTGCATCAGAGTATCATTATGTTTTTCATTTATTAATATTGATTCTTTTGGCCAATTCGCGTATCTCCTGATTTGTCAGAAGTATAAACCTCAAATCATGAAATTCAAGTTTTTATTTAGACAGCAACCAAATATTTGAGAAACTGCTGAATATCCACAAGAACATTGTGTTTATGGATTTATGGCCCAAAGTGTGTTTACTCTGAACATTGCTGCTACAGTACAATTACGCTACAAACATTAAGTAATATTAAACTTACCATTTTTATTTCTCTGGCAGGTATTCAATTTTAATATTGAACAGCAATTCGAATAAAATAATAATATTTTTTCTTTTTCAATTACGTAAAAAATACAAAGCATTTAGGCAGTACAGTCAAGCTTTTTGTATATTCACTAGCATAAACGCTGCAAACTAGAATTTCGCATATAACATGAACCAATATTACGTGACATTACGACTTTCGTGAAAGGTAGCAACGAACCGGTACGGTTCGTTTTCTGTTCACTTGTACTATAAAACTGGCTCTTGGTAGAAAACATTTTTTACCATTTCTCTTAAATAGGTAATTTAAAAATGAAAACAAAAATATGTTTTCTATAAGGAAGTAAATAATATATATATGGTAATAATTACATTTTTATTTGAAAATTAAAATACTTAAACCTCCCCCCCCCCCTTTACGAGATATTCATATACAAGAATACTTTTATCAGGTCTTTCTAAACGAAATTCATAACAATAAAACCATAAACTTGGCCCTAGGTACTATTAAAACATTATTTTTGTCAGGTTTCTTATTTAACTTGTATGTTAGCGTCAGAGCGAAATGACAATCCAAAATATTTTTGTCACAATTAACATCTAATAGATGCATTACACAATACTTCTAGCGTAAATGTTTTAAAAGCTTACCTATTTTGATCAAAATGGAAATTAATTCCTATACAGAGAGCCTACAAAAAATACTAGTATAAATTGTTACCAACAGATGGCAATATAAGTAACAAGTTTGAACAACGAAACGCTATAGCGGCCAAATAAACACAATTCTTTTTTCTTCTTCTTCTTTTACACAGACGAAAAACCTTTTTGCTTTGTTTTTTCACGTGGTTATTATTTTACTGTTCGTTTGGTATGAAAAGCATGACATAGCGCAATTAAAATACTTCTGGTTTCTTTTCTAAGATATTTGTTCAAGAAGAAGAAAAAACCCGTAAATTTCATGTTATTAGATACAGTATCTTGTGGTTTTGTTGGACGTTTATACAAGAACGTTGTAAACGAATAGCTAAAATAACTTATATATTTCATTATCAATATTTTTTTGCACAAAAATAACTTCTACTTCCATGTAGTAATTGTTTACACAATAGCGCAATCGCTTCTCTCCGTGTGATATTCTTTTGCACGCTGCTATAACTTTTTCTATATAACACTGTGACAAGTTATTTATATGTAACAATTGTCTACAAAACACTACAACCCATTTCTTTTCATGAAACTTTTTATATATGTTTAGGAAACTCTTTAGAACTAAAAATATTTTAAAATTATAATTTCAAAGATTGTCAAGAAAGTTAAATAATAAATAACTCCTTTTGCCAGAAAAGAAGAAACATACTGTGGAAAATCGACAATAGTAATGCTGGGCAACAACAAAAATTTCTCTACTACTAGAAAAAAATGCAACTATTTCTGAATAACTTGACGATTCTGATTCTAAAAATCATGTTGAAAATTACTGATCATCTATAGTTTTTGCGTTATGGCAGATTTATTTAAAATATTCTGATATATCGTATTTATTCGTTGAAAATTGCATTTAAGAATGTACGATCTGCATGTTTAGATACGTTTCTTTCATGTTCATGGCATAAGCAACAGGAATCGATGGCTTAGTGTTCCCATTGTACTAAAGTACAGCTTACAGACTAACTTTTTATGAGTGGATAAAATGCCTCCATTCTTGAGGATGATGCTCATTTCCTAATTCTTCCATTAGTGCATCAACATTTGTGCAGAAACACAAAGTAGTTTGTATGCTTTAGTGGAAAGCAAGACTTCGGTAAAATGAAACTCATGCTTTTGGAGCTAATAAAGTTTATTGCTGTAAACGAAAGCCAAGAAATTCATCAATGCTGCTTTGATAGACAGATTATGAATCAAATAATTTAGCTCTTCCTCTGTGATCAGATGAGGCAGCTTATGTCAAGGTGCTACATACATAGAATTACCAGATGAAGAGGATGAAGATGATTCATTGTCTTCTTTGCAGGATAATTCTTCCTTTTCCCAATTCGCTGATGGTTGTACCACTGGAAGACCATCCCTATGAGGTACTAGTTTCATTGGAGATGCGATATCTGGATATTTAATGTGTTGTTTAGTTTTGCCTGAATATCCAGAAACATTAGTCATGCAAAAATAACAGTCAATTAGACTATCTTTGGGCTCACGCCATGTCATGGGAATTGCAAATGGCAAAGTTGCTCTCTTCTTATTCAGCCACTGTGTCAAGCCAGATGTGTAAACTGTACAACAAATATGTAGAGCCCAATGTTTTTCTTGGTCACTAATTTTACACCCAAAATAGTGGTAGTAAGTTACCTTTACCTTGTGTGTCGTGTTTTTCCTTCGTGAAACTGTAATATGTTTTCCCAAATGTAGCAGAAACTGTTCGAGTGATTTTTATACTTTCGGACTTTATTTGAACTGGAAGCAACCAGCATTTCAAATAATTTTCTAAAAACTATAAAATAATTCATGTTTACTGAACTAGAGTTTAAAAGATTCTAGAAAACAAAGTTTTGCAGAATTTGATTATATCGCGCGTATGACGCGAAAAAGAAGATCGGACATTGTTTTGACTGTGTGCAGAGCGAGGCGAAGTGACCAACTGAGTGAGTGAAAAGCAACCGAGAAAGAGGCGTCTGATCCCGCCATTTTTATGCTAAGTCGGGGGACTTCTCGAATTTTCTAGCAAACTGAGCACGTGAGAGTTTCGTGATTCCCAGATGGAGCAGGTGAGCGTGGGAATGAAGCAAAAGTGGTGCAATTCTTTACAATCATATGGATAAAAAATAGCATGTACGAACAATATATTTGGAATTTTACACCAATACAATACAGTCACTGTTTGAAGTTATC
>NW_013665688.1:763395-774933 GCF_000517525.1 Limulus polyphemus
ATTGAACTGAGTTGATTGCATGGTATTTCACATAGTGCTAATAAAATATTGATATTACAATAACTCAAAATCTAGAAGTGATGAACAAAATCTGATAGCATGATTGAAATCAACATAATCAAGTTACCCCGAATCACTTCAAATTTCTCCATTAGCAAACCTAATTTAAATATAATGTTACAATTCCATCAGAATTGTTTTTTAATTACCAGTAAATGCTTTAATTTTTTGCAGTAAACTTAAGAAATAAATACTTGACAGCTGTTACTACTGCCTAATTTTGGTTTGTCCAGTTGTAAAGTTTTTTATTATTCTGTCCGCTACAACATTAAACCCCTTCAGAAACCACTTTACGGAATTATTACCATCGCTATTGCAACATTCTTTCGACAGTTCCATCTCCCTTTCGAACTCTGAATTAAATTCGGGTTTCCTTACCCAAATTTAATCCACATATAACCAGTTTATTGTAAGAAAGAACTCGTAATAATGTTGTTCTGAAAGTTTCGTCTTTGCATTTGTAAGCCTATCGTAAAACAAAGGCTTATCCTCACCTTCACATGGACATCTTTAACACCAGTACCAAATTTTGTCATCATATGTAAAAATGTATAATGGAACAAGGATCAAAGGCTGTAATGAAGCCTATAAACGTAATCCTAAACCAGGATTAAATTTTGTTGTCATACGTATAAACCAACTAGCAAAATGTACCCGACAATGCCGGAATTGGGAAGTAATGGTATAAAAGGAGACATAAGCATCCCCTCTTTACTATTTTTCATCGTAGAACACGAAATATTCATCATGCAAAGATACCCTTGCTACACGCGATATTAAACGTCACTTTTGTTTAGCGTCGTCTTCACTTATTTTGCAATTTATCTACTCAGGCTCGAATGGTAGTCAGGGTGCTCAACTCGCAATCTGCGGGTCGAGCGTTTGATTCTCGTCACCGATCATACTCGCCCTTTCAGTTGTGAGGTAGTTATAATCTGACGATTAATCCCACTTTTCGTTGGAAAAAGTAGCCGAAGTCTTGGTAGCCAGTTTACCTTCTAGTAAATCTTGTCCATCACTTCTAAATTAGGGATGGCTAGCGCAGATACCACTCGAGTAGCTTTGCGCGAAACTAAACAAGCAAACAATCTCATTCTAGGCATTAAGACAGTAAAATTGGGATAGCTGCTAAACTTGAACCGCTCGCCCAGTTGTTTATTCATTTAAATATAATCTCTGGAGGTCAATTTGAGTTCCTCTAGTAAAAAAAGACCTTTGCACTCCAGATATATATATATATATATATATATAATTTTTAAAAATTTTAACCAACGTTTCACCTTTGCAGTTTCCTCATGGTTGTGTATATTAACCCTGAGGAAGCCGCAAAGACGAAACGTTGGTTAAAATTTTCAAAAAAATATTTTATATATATATCCGTAGTGTAAAGGTAATTTTTTCTAAACCTTTTGTTTCTCTGCTTGTTGGTAAGCACAAAGCTATACAATTTTAGCGTCATAAGCCTGCATACTTACCATGGATTCACTGGGTGGCAAAAGACAGAAGAAAAACAGTCTAATATTTATATATAGATTGTAGAACCAAATATTGTCGACACGCAAATATTGTCCTATTGCGCAGTAGGGATAAACTTTACCTTCACATGTATACACACATATAATATGGAACCTTGGTTCCATTAGTTAGCACCTAAACGTGGACTTGGGAGACCCTACCACTTTTTTATTGTAATTCTTTTGTTAAAACAAGATAATTAGCTAAATGCTCAACTACAGAATTTTTTTTGTGTGTGGAAATTTCGCAAAAAGCTACACAAGAGCCGTCTACGCATGGACGATCCTAATTTTGAATGGATAGCCCAGAGGGAAGACAGCTAGTTAACAGCATCGACAAGTCACGATCTTTCCCTCCACATCCTGCTGCTAATCTTCATTGTGGTTAACTTAATGTCATCTGCCTGGACCCACTGCTCTTAGTCTGCCCTCGTTCAAGTTATGAATATAGTGAGTGATATTTCATTGTGATTACTCTGGTTACAATCATTTGTTTGTTTGTTGAATTTTATGCAAAGATGCTACCTGCGCTAGCCGTCCCTAATTTTGAATTAATAAACTAGATGGAGGGCAGCTAGTCAACACCACACACACTGCCAACTCTCGGACTACTCTTTAACAACGAAAAGTAGGATCACTGTCACATTCTAACGCATTCATAGCTGAATAGGACAAGCATGTTCAGGATGGGATTCGAAACCGCGACCCGCAAACTGCGAGTCGAGCGCTCTAACTGCTAAGCCATGTCAGGCCAATGCTGTTTAAACAAAAGTGTAGGGTGTCACAAGGCGTTGGTTTGGGTGCAGCATATTTGAGAAGGGTAAGACTTTTCGCAGATTCCTCTCACTTTTCCTGATGATCAGTATGTGCAGAAATTATAATTCCACGATTCATTACAACACCCAGAAAGGTGACAGAGTTGTTACGTAGAACTAATCTTTCTGTATATATCAGCATGAAGAAAGCAATGTTTGTGTAAGATCTGATAGCCAGCATTCAGCAGGCTTTATCGTATTGGATGAACATTTTGTTATTTATAATTCACTGGTAGAGGCTTTTGCTGGCTTCTGCAAAACCCACTGCCACTCCTATTAGCGCACGTGATATGTTTACAATTGTTTTATCGTAAACATATGGATATGGTGTTATTCCGAGGCCTTTCAATGCACTGATCAGATCCGTTGTGTATACAGTGAAGAGAACAAGATCCATTGAGGCCTAAGGTGGAAGCCAGGGGTGATTTCAAAAATTTCATATTTCCATTTACCAATTTACAACTGACAGCACCTGGTGTCCAACATGGCCAATATCCATTGTATGAGAATGTCCGAGGTTCCTAGAGCCTTTAGTACAAAAATACCAACATCCACTCAACTTTTGACATGTTCAGATACCAGTTTCGTGATATCTGCTAGATTTTCTGTGTGACTGCCTCGACATTTGAGGTTGTGTATATATTTTGGTCTTCCACCTTCCACCCTGGTAGGCAGACAATCTATCTCCCCCAGGTTTAACATAGGTCCTTTTACTTCTACTACCTTTTCCATGAATTGCTAATAGTCTATATCCGTTCAGTGTGTGATGGTCTTTAAAGGGTTGGGCAACACTGCGTTTGAACAGTCTCTGAGGTTCTTCTGTATTTTCTTGCTATGTTTTTTTTGTAACTTACTCGTATACCTCACTAAGAAAGCGTTATCGTCTTCTTCATCAATTCTAAAACATTCATTATTTGGACCTTGAAGTTTATTGGGTCATATTGCTGACAGAAATTGTTTCATGCCGTTTACTTAATCTAATTTGATTTTTGCTGGAATTCTGAGGTAGCTTTATTAAAATCTGGTCTCCTTTTCTTGGTCTGTTTCTCCTTTATTACACATTTTGGCCTCAGTGTATGCTTCACTGGCCTCCATCTTCTCTTTCCAGACTTGATTCACTTCTTTTGTCTTCTATGTGGGTTTATTGTAACTACCACTTTTATTTTTTGAATCATTGCCCTCCTGCATTTATTCATGAAGAGTTTGGACCCTGTTCTGTACTGAAAGTCTGTAGCCCGAGCGGGTTTTTGAAACGACTCTTTCCTGACTATATGCCCGAATATGGACTTGTTGTTATTACTGATTAAAAGCAAAATCTTTATTTCAACTCATGAATGCAATTGGTATAACAAAGATAAGGTCTATTGTTGGATCAGAGTCTTCTGCCATTCTTCTCGAAGTATCGTTATCGGCTAGAATGCAGTTAATGTGTTAAAGTGCTTCTTCCAACGATCTTCCATTCACATTTTAGTTAGTGTCCAGCCAGATAGGGCTTTGGGTATTATAGTCACTTGTTATGATGACTGTTGTGTCCATATTCATGAGAGAATTCAATAAACAAGACCATTTCTTTTCCTCTGTCACAATGTTACTCGAATATACACGTTGAACAGGATGTTAACTGACAGAGTCTTTGCTCCCACTCTGGTTCTAAAAATGAGTGTTTGGCAGCATTCAATGTTGGCATCTAAAAGGATGAGAAGACCCCCCACTCTTGATGGTTCAAGAAATACTCTAATGTGTCTGCCATATGATGGTTTCTCTTGTAGCTTCTTCTTGACCATTACGACATTGTTCTCATGCAACAGTTTTCCAGTGGTCTCCCTTCTAATTTTGTGACTAAGTGCATTCGAAGATATTATCCAAAGACATTTCTTATCTACCTTCTCCCTTTTACTTACATTATTGACTTTCCTCTTGCCCCTCTTCTGTGTGCCTTGAAAGTACGTTTTTCATTATGCAATACAAGTTAGGCGAGTTAATAATGTCATATTACTGCTGATGGTTCTGTCAACAGCTAAGACAACTCAGAGATGAGACTTACTGCCCTGTGGTTGCCAAGATTGGAGCGAGAAGTACTTTCCATTGGAGTCAATATTCCTCCCATTATCGCCACGTGGCCATTAACTTAGAGTTATAACTAGATCACATGAAGCAGCTGTTTCTTTCCACCTGTTGATGTCAGCCTGTTAGTTGCTTTATCTGTATGTATGTGTGTTATTTAATTATCTATTACTTATTTTATTAATATTTTTTGTTTTTATCAGTATCCAAAGTAAGTAAGAAAAATTAGCATCTTTAACATAAGAAGAAAAAAGGATGCAAACAAAGACTGTTAATCGCTGGTCGACACTATAACAACAGCATAACCTAGTTAGTTTAGTATTAATAATTTATTATAGTTGTTTGCATAAACTGATTAAATTAATGTAATATGATTAGGTACAACTTTTTGAACGGGGTGAGGGACTAAAGATAGGTATTTGCTTCACACTGTTTTACTATTAAGTAATAGTAACAGCGTTGACCCAATTAAATTCATGTAGTTTGATTCAATATACTTAATATGTCCGAGATCTAAAATTACTATTTTAATTTTACGAACATGCATTACGACTAATTAAACAGAAGTAACATAATAAAAATACCATTTACAGGTTCTTGTACTCTTCTCTCAAGTTGCAATTATACATTTATACTGATATTCATTTTATGTTACGGTTGCAGTTCATCATCCGGGTCATTAAACACCAGTTTTGTGTAATAAAGTGCTTACTTTAGTGTGTAGTTAAAAAAGCAAGAGCTGGTTTCATGAAGTTGCCGTCTAGACGCACCACGTGACATACTTGTCTGATTATATAAATAATGATGTACTTCTACATCATCCCACCTGAAGAAAGTATAGCAAGTGTCAACAGCCAGATAACATCTACAGTCTCTCTCCTGCAACAGACAGCAAGCGATTTAAAAGCATTATTGCATGTATATGAATTGAATAAAAAATAAAATACTATAAATAGTTTTTTTTCTTTTACTTAAATCTTAAAGAGACGCGAACTTAAATCTTAAAGTGACGCGAACTTAAATCCACTTCGATTAGGAACGCCATATTTTATGATTCTCAATTCAATGTGGACTTATAACGAAAACACTTAAAAATTCATAATTCTTTAAAAAACAAACTCTATAAGTTCACTGTACAATTTTTCTTTCTCAGTCAATATCTTTTACCGTAATATTCCCATCAACTAGGATACATATCGCTTGGGATCTGGATCACCCCTGTTTTAAAGGCTAACTCTATGTTTTCAAACCATTACTTAAAGCAGGCTCTGAACTTGTTCTTGTATGGCGAATTTACCACAGATTATTCTGAAGATAATAATAAGTAATAATCCTGCTCATAAGTGCTACGTGAACAATATTTCATCTTTCTGTTTTTTTTGTTTTTTTTAGTTGTAAACACTTTTGCTTTAACAGCTTTTAATGATCCTGACATATATGAAGATATTATTTGTTTGTTTGTAATTAAACACAAAGCTACCCAATGGGATATTAACTTGCAGCATTCTGAAACAGTTCATTGTTTTTCTCGTACGTCCTCTCACTATCAAGTATTTAGCTTTAAAACAACAATAATATTTTCAAGACTACAAACGAATCATCAGAAATAAACATAGACACTTCCTGAGGAATCTGATTCCCAACAGCTGCAAACATGTTGGTTGTATATACACGCAAAATATTCCCATTTTTACATTAATTCATTTTGATTACTCTCCATGATCAGAATATTGTTTCTTATTAAGAGATTTATTTAATACGCAAGTATGTACTAAAACTAAGCAGTTACGAAAGACCTATTCTGGTACATGTTCATTAAAACTAGATATAAATAACAAAAGCAGAATAAGATTTTCAATTGTAAGTACAATATTCCATTCTGACGTCCCATGTCTTCAAGGGTATTACTACGGAATATAAAAAATTACTAATATATATTTTTAAACCACACAGATGGTGAATATATAACTTGGAATAATGCATTATAGAACTGATGGACTGTTCTACATTTTAATATAATTTTTTTGTTTGAGAATTATAATATCAAGTTATAGTAGATCAGGTGACTCAGTTTGTTCTGTGTATTTCACCATAATCTCAATAAAAAGTGATGAAAGTACATAGCAAACAGAACACTGACAGGCCACTTTATTAGGACTTATCACCTTCCACACACAATTGTAGCACACTCCGCAGACTGTGAACAGTGAATGACAGGAAGCCTACGCTTTTGTCTGGCGAATCGTGTTTCATCTTTTCCACCACCAACTGTAAAAATATAGACAAAATCACGTCGGACACTTGACCCGTCTTATATTGTTTGGACACAGGGGACACTTGACCAGTCTTATATTGTTTCGACGTTAAAGAGCCAATCGCGACTCAATGAATAGCGTGGTTGAGTATGGAGCTGAAACTCCGTGGATCAGGTCCTATTAACGCCAAACAAGAAATAAAAATATAGCAATCGGTATCCTATAGCAGTGGTTGCGTTATAAAAGTGACGTCAAATCCCACTATTAGTTCCGAAAAAAATAGACAATGGTTGGCAGTGTGTGAGGTTAATGTTGAATAGCTAGATGCCTTCCTCCTAGTCTATCACCTCAAAATTAGGGACGACAAGTCCAGATAACCCAACCGCAGCTTAGCGCGAAATCCAACAACGAAACAAACCAACGCTGCTGAAGCTAGTGTAACGGTGTGAGGAAGACTCTTGTGGCAGGAGTTGGGCCCATAGATAAATTCAAAAGAGCGAATACATCCGCATGTACCCGCACTATGTTGCGGATAAATATCCATTCCACAATGCTAAATATCTACCTTGAGTAAATAGGACTTTTTCAAAACGATAATACAAGATTGCTTGAAATCGGCTAGAAAAACACAATCACTGGCTCTCAATTCGACTGAACATATTTAGGATACATGTCACAGTTAGTGACATCTGTGAACCAATTGTAGACCATATTCCTTTGCGAATGTAAAGTCTATGCTACAACAGGCAGTTACTGCGGGTAAATTTGGACCAACTCAGTATTAGATGTGAAATCTAATAATACTGAGTTACATGACGTGCAAAACAACATCTGGAAAGTCAATCAGTCATTTGCCTTTTCACCAGCTTTGCCCATCACAAGATAACCGTAATCCAAATAAGACACAATCTCTAATTTGAAAATCTAGCCTTCAAGTACCATTTAATTAAACTAATTGCAATAGATAAGTTATCATTATTTAAATACGAGAGTGAAGATTTAACAAACTAACTTAAATAACTTTGGATCTAACTATTCCACTAAAGTTTCTTGCAGAATGAAACAAGGTAACACTGATTAAAGCGTCACAATAAAAAATCTCTGAAATCTTTTAAGACTCACTCGTAGACTTGATGTGGGGAGAACAGCCATATTAGTTATCAACGTTAAACATCTTATACTTCTGCAAACAGAAGTTTTAGTGGTGTTACTGCAGTTTATTACTTAAAATAATAAGTAACAATTAGGCAATGGATAAACAATATATAGTTTTGAATATAGAATTTATTACATTTTATATATTATAATGATACTGATAACAAGCGATAATTTTGCTTTAAAGTACCTACTGATATTCGCCAAAATAAAACGTGTGAGCAATTAACGTAATCAGTCTGTTTGTTTGTTCTGAATTTCGCGCTAGCCGTCCCTAATTTAGCAGTGTAAGAAGGTAGCTGGTCATCACCACCCACCGCCAACTCTTTTTACCAACGAATCACTATTGACCGTCACTTTATAACGCCCCCACGGCTGAAAGAGCGAGCATGTTTAGTGGGACGGGGATTCGAACCCGCGACCCACAGATTGCGAGTCGAGTGCCCTAACCACCTAGCCATGCCGGGCCTAACGTAATCATAGCAATTGAGTTGCTGATTTCTGTTTGAATATTTTTTTAACGTAAAAATCGTCTTCTGGAAATAAGTAAACAAATTTATCAGCGCATGTTTAAGAAATGTACATATTTTAGAGTTCAATGTAAAACAAAATCATTGTCGCTGGTTGCCGTTTGTATTCTGCGTTACAGTTATACCACTAAAACACTTATGTCAGGAATATCTAATAAAAAGAAAATGTCAAGATCACGAAGCTGTTTTACTGGTGTTAATTAACAATTTAAGATCACGTTCAGTAAAGTTCAGCATAAAGTTGAAGAGTTACCTACCGATATATGGTAAACAAGTAAAAAAAAAAACCTAAACAGAATCCTTAAATCTGCCAAACTGAGTTACCACGAAATATTTGCTTCTGAGTATTCAACACCTGCATAAATTAGTTACAAATAAAAAAACCGTTCTTATTTGTAGAGTTGTATAAATTTGAATTCTTAGGTAATAGAATTTAACTACTTTTTGTTTTATTGTATCATAATAAAATGTTATCTGTTGAATTGTATTTTTTAAGGAGACGGCAACGCAACTCTTAAAGTATTCAAACAATTCGATTACCTCATAAAAAAAGCTAAATTATGTACTATCTTACCAGTGTCTAAAAAAACAAAAACAATTGTTTTCATTTAAGGGAAGACAATTTTCGCTTCCAGTATATAACCAAGGTTACACGTAGCTGGACGTTTAGTCATAGGATGGAGAAACAGTAAAACATCCGTTTTTCTTGGATACTTTCGAGATACGTAGCCAACAGGCTTATTAGGCTCATTGGAATGCTATGTAATACAGGAAATAGTTTCTGAGAATACTCCGAGCGATCTATGCACAAAACTGGAGTGGAAAGTTTGAAACGGATACTGCATGGTTAGTGGTTGTTTCCCAACCCTTTATCCTTCAGTAATTTACCACAGAAAGGAAGCAACACGGGACACGTTTTAGGTAATCTTATACCAAACCTAAGAAGCTGAAGTGTTAGTCGCTATACAAACAATTTAGAAACATACAACTAAATCTATTATATGGATGTCCAGCTTCTGAATGTAAATATGTTTATGAACATGACGATGACGAACCCAAGAATCTAAACTACAAGTTCAACACAAGTATCTAAGGAGATTATATCATTTTGAAAGGCCTGGAATGGTCTGGTGGTTAGGGCGTTGGACTGGCAATCTGCAGGTCGTGTGTTCAAATACCGTCACCGAATATGTCACCCTTTCAGTAGTGGGGACGTTAGAATGTGACGGTCAATCTAGCTTTTCGTTACTAAAGAGTAGCCCAAGAGTTGTCGATAAATAAATAACAAGTAAAACTTTACTAAATCGTGTGAAATATGGATATAGCCGAGTATAAAAAAATACACACACAAAATATTTCTAGAACCTTATGCTTCGTTTTATTGATTTCTTATGTTTCTTTCAATCACCATCTGCCTATACAGTTATTATCGATTTGGGTGATATAAGATTCCGTTAGTGACAAACAGAGTTTTCATTTGTGTTATTAAATTTCACACTTCAATGAGAAACAATGCATACACAGAACAGAATCTAAAAGGCTGGCCTTAAGATGCAGCATAGACGGGAAAGTTCAGAACATAGCACGAATATGATACACTGGGAAAGTTCAGAACATAGCACGAATATGATACACTTTTGTTATGAATGTCAGCAGTGCTACCTTTAGTTGCAGACATTCAGATTCGTAAAAAAAAAAAACATTAACAAACCCTTTTATTTTGCATAACTAATCGTACAGTAGAAGTGTAGTGAAAATAGGGCGAATAATGCTATTCGTGAATGAACGATGTGTATCAGTAGTAGTAAATTATCTATTGAGATACGCAGTTAAGTTACTGTGAATGAAAGATTTTTGTATTTAACATGTTTGTGGGCTTCAGCGGTAGGGAACACCAGGGCTGGTTGAAGAACTTTTTTAAAGTTTTTAAATAAAAGTCATCTGTGAACTTCAAGGTAAGAAACTTCGATACCAACATAAACTAGACACCTTCCTCTATTATATAGTAAAACCAAATCACTTACCTCTTTGCCATTGTTATCAGAAATTAATAAAATAGAAGAGTGCGCAGTGTGTATCAACCTACCCCGAGCTTGCTACATGCTATGGGATAAGTTGACACGGATGATACTTTATTTATATCAATATATTTATTGCACATTTAACAAAATCAAATAAAAAAGACACTTTAACTGTTTCTCACAATAATATCTACAAACACAGTTTAAAATTCAAAGTTTAGGCAAAATATTACAATGAGGAATCTGCAAAAAATTTACTTAAATTTCATTAGTTTTTATTTAAGTTTAACATTTGGACATCAATTAAAATTATCAAAATGTATTTAAATATTTTTGTATTATATCTATTTTTGTTTTAAGACAAAATATATATGTAAATTCCTTAATGTGGGGCTGGTTGGCACGCATGTCAATCTGCCCCAAGCGAAATGTGTCAACTTGCCCCAAACCGACATTTTGCTAAAAATGACTTTTGTGTGTCATCCCAGTAATAGTTATCATACAAAATTATGTATCATTATATAGCCAAATAAAATGCACATTCAAATACCATATAACTTAAATTCTCTTAACAGAGTGTTTAATATAACATAAAATCTTTGCAATAGAAAATATTTACTTACGTTTTTGAAAATATCTATTCCAGCACATGACAGAAAATTCCGATCACGATGAAACTACAATAGCGTGTTTGGATGTGCTAGTAATCATGATATCACGGCTATCAATTTCAGCATATAAAAGTTATCGGCATTGTGTCAACCTGCTCCTGTGGCCAACCAGCCTCGGTCTCACCTCCACAGATGAAATCGTACACCTACTGGTTGACTATCTAAAATAAAACAAACCTAAAAGTTCTAATATAGCTAGATGTGTCTCTAGATTAAAGAGAACTTTCTATCACATCATAAATCATCTGTTTTACCAACCTTTAACCTGACGTTGTAGTGCATATAATACACCTGAGTAGCATAATAATAAAAAAAAAAAAAACATTCTGTAATAACTTCGTGGACTAAACTATTTGTTTATAACCAGGATGTAGACTGAACGGCACATTGTAAATATATTTCAAGAGTAGTTTTGTTGGAGACAAAAGGAATATTTGGTTTATCTATTGTTCG
>NW_013665688.1:775215-776807 GCF_000517525.1 Limulus polyphemus
GTATAAGTTTAAAGTAAAATATACAATTAAAAACTAAATACAATTAAAACACCACATGTTTCGGTGAAAAAAATTCCACCATCTTCAGTATCTTTACTTTTAACTTTATACAATAAATTATTGTGCATTCTAAACGTTGAAGTTCTTATCTATTTTATGAAATCTATGCACAGGAACGATTATAGAATATATTGAAAAAATAAGTTCTTATAATTGCAAACCTTCGTGGTGTCTCCGCCGAAGTTACACATCGGTTGATAAAGCTCAAGGTAATCATAAACAAAATTCGTTTGATTTGTTATTCCGTATGTACTTGGAAGAGCTTTAGAATATTTTGTAGTTATAAACAATAAAAAAATGTCAAAGTTTAATTTCTTTTAAATATTAACATTTGTTGTAGTAATGCCTCTTAGTACAATATGTTGGATTCTCTCGATAGCTTTACTGGAATTGTAGTCAAAATGACTATTCTTAAAGTGACTAGTGATGGATTACCAACAGGTACTATGGTCACATTATTTCTATCTGTGGCAGTTTAGCCGTGTAGCAAAGCTATGGATTTCGGAGCTTGTTTGTTTGTTTTTGAATTTCGCGCAAAGCTACACGAGGGCTATATGCGCTAGCCGTCCCTAAGTTAGCAGTGTAAGACTAGAAGGAAGGCAGCTAGTCATCACCCCCCAACTATTGGGCTACTCTTTTACCAACGAATTGTGGGATTGACCGTCACATGATAACGCCCACACGGCTAAAAGGGCGAGCATGTATGGTGGGAAGGGGATTCGAACCCGCGACCCTCAGATTGCGAGTCAAGCGCACTAACCACCTGGCCATGCTGGGCCAATTTAGGAGCTAGTGAGCCGGGTTCGAATTTGTGCGATTTCACAAAATATCTCTCGCACTTTAAGCTGTGGTTGCGTTATAAGAGTAACAATCAATTCCTGAGCGTAGATGCTTAGTGGTAGGATGCTGCTGACTGACTGCCTTCCCTTTGGTCAGTAGTTCAAAATTAGAGATGGCGGCAGATAGTCTTAGCAGTTTTGTCATAAATATAAAATTCAAACTTCTCATTCTTTTTCTCTTTTATCGAGAATTTTCTAAACGAAATTAGTATAGCTAACCAACAGTGAGACGCTACATATTATATCATACTGAATTTAGATATTTCTAGATCTTTCTCCTCATTTTAACGATAAGAGTTATACAGTCTCTGAATCATTTATCTATCTAGATGATTTACAACCGAAAAATCCTGTCACTTTTCAATATTTTTACTTTATTGACAAGTTACATCAAGCTATACCAAGAAATGACTAACATGTGTGATTGTCGTTTTATTTGGAGGGGGGAGAGGAAGAACAAGGTAGAACTACTCCCTCCAGGTCATAAGTGAGTGTGTGTCTTTCTTTTCCTCTATTTCATACTCCTCCGGTGGGTCATCGTTAAGTTTACGGACTTATAATGATAAAATTAGTGGTTCGATACCCGTGGTAGTTAGAGCCCAGATCTCCCATTATGTAGCTTTGCGCGAAATCCAATAAACATACAAGGAACGTGTGTTGTTTTCTGAGCGCAAAGCTCAGAAAACAACAACG
>NW_013665688.1:777646-791207 GCF_000517525.1 Limulus polyphemus
AAAGAACGCTGTAATCAGAGTACAATATTCACTTAGAGAAACACTGCTTAAACTAAAGAACGCTGTAATCAGAGTACAATATTCACTTAGAGAAACACTGCTTAAACTAAAGAACGCTGTAATCAGAGTACAATATCACTTGCTCAGTATTTTATAACAAAGACTGAATTTCATTACTCTTCAAGAACTACATACAATTATTGTTCTACTACTTTCCTCCACTCTACTACTACAGTATTGAAAATTTTGCCAACGTAAATATATTTTGATTTAGGTTTTGATCTAAAATCATACCTTTAAAACAAGTAATTATTTGGATTACGCTTATCTATTAGTCCGTTAACATTTATATATATATACATATATATTTATGTTTTCATAATAGCGAACCGAAATTATTTTTTTTTTTTTGGCTACGGAAAAGCATGATTTCATCTTTAAAATTCACACAAATGACTATGTAAAATCGCACTTATCACAATAGCCTGTTTAGATAGCCTGTAATTTATAATTCTGTGTTTGCGCTTAAAAATCTCACGATTTAAAAAGCTGATTTTACTCAGTACTAAGCTTTTATAAAAACGGGATGTTCGACTGTAATGTCCAGGTTAAATGACAATAGATCTGTTGCTTCGTCTTTACACTATTTTCTACTTGTAATAATATTCCAAACGTCTATAGCTTGTATCCCAGAAATACCTTGTGTGGTACGACTAATTTTGGATACTGAAAATTTTGTTTATACATTCCGTCAAGAGAGTGGGTTTTTTACTACAAGTATTTTCAACGACGTAACCAAACGTTTTCAACCCGTTCATATCCCACAGTGTCTGTTTAAAGCAGACATTATAATTCACTAACTGTATAAGAAACAGCAAACATGTGCAGCTTTAACGTGATACTATCCGATCATTGTTTAAATCGCTAAACTTTATGTGGGAAGAGAAATATGTAATCAATGAATATTTTGATCAAACGACCTACATCGGATGCCGAAATGTTGACTCGATACTTATCTTTCCCATAGAGAGATTTTTAAACTGCCGAAATGTTGACTCGATACTTACCTCCATCGGATGCCGAAATGTTGACTCGATACTTATCTCCATCGGATGCCGAAATGTTGACTCGATACTTATCTCCATCGGATGCCGAAATGTTGACTCAATACTTATCTTTCCATAGAGAGATTTTTAAACATTTCAAACAATGAAATGCAGAGTGATGTAGCCCCCCTCCTCCCCAAAAGCTTCTTATATATATATACAAGTTTAGCTTCGGCAATGTACATCTTATCATCTTGATAATATAAAAATTAGTGAGAAGTTTTTCAAGCTATGTGAATAACAGATGTAAAGATGCTACTCACCAACTATCTATTTTCATTTCTAAGACAGCAGAAACTATTACTCCAAACTGGAAGATTTATCTTCGTTATACTCGCTCGAAGACACTGTAGTTCAATACCTGAATGAAACCGTATCTCTTCAAATACTCCTCATAACAATGTATAAATAGCTTCAAATATTTTACTGGTTGCTAGATTGACTGATGGAAAGTTATCTCTGACTAACCTTTATAATAAGCGCTATAGCCACCACTATGGAGCCCTGTATAAACAGTACTAAATAACGTAGTTAAACGTTTATTCACTAACTAATGGAACATGTAATTAGTCCTAGCCTTGTAGCTAAATCTGACTGCCGAAGGAAAATGCTTTTTAGCTCAGCACTTTCAATGTGCATGTTAATCACTTATGTGGGCTTTATGACTGTTATTGATGCAATTTTACAATGCTTTGAATATGGAGCACCGTATTATGCCTTATACGGTTATTGAAAAGCTACTAAACTGTTTAATGAGGCTTTAATTTGAAACTGTAAATCATACATTGTGAGAAATTTACATATCGTATTCTTTAATTGGTACGTACACATCGGGGGGTTGGGTACAAACGATATGCTTTATTTGAAACAACCCAGTAATAAATATTTTGCCATCTGTTACTAAAACTATGTGTTTGGACAGTCAGCGATCATATATTAAAATCTTTAATGCTCGAACTCTTGAATGCATAAAAATACAGGGCACTAAATATTATTACTGTGGCATTTAATAGAAATACACGCGCGCGCGCATTCTGAAGCACAAAACTGTTTCGCTTAAAACCGCTGCATGGCTGTGTTCACATAATAGCATCACATCCTTTCAACAACGCAGAACCCCCACTTTCACCGCTTCTGTTATAACTAAGCTCTATCTCAGTCAATTTCGCGGAATCTTTTACGGCCTTTGAAATAGCTGTGTGTTACACACTTTTCTAAACGTGGACCGCATCTTTCTTTAGCCTTGCAGGAAAGATTATTCTACACTATATTAAACAATCGCAGCGTGAAGATTACACAACACCACGGGAGATATAACACACTTTAGTTATACCAGTGAAGTATTTGTTCCCATAGTAACAGCAGAAAAGTTGTATTGTCTGCTTATTTGTTTTATTCACTCCTGGGCTCATTTCTATAGTTTCATGGCAGCATCTAAAAGTAAATTAACACAATAAAACATTTGGTCAAAAATGATGTTGAAAATGACGTGATAAGTTATACTGAAATCGTCACATAATAATGACTTATATATATATATATTCATTCGCAAATATACAACAAAGTAAATTTCAGTTCGTTTTTTTTCCCACAGAATTACGCAGATATAAAAAAGGGGAAGAGATCTCTTAGTTGACATGTTAAAAATACGCAGATAAAAAGCATGATAAAATTGACCATTCTTAGAATTTAATATTTCGGCTACGTTTCCTTGTTTAAAGTAATCTACTTCTGTAAGAACAGTGTGAAAACCAGAGTAGTATTCAGCGCTTTCGTACATTCTATACATTTCTTGTTTGTTTGTTTGAATTTATGCACAAAGCTACACAATGGGCTATCTGTGCTCTGCCCACTATGGGTATCGAAATCCGGTTTCTAGCGTTTTAAGTCCGCAGACATACCGCTGTGCCACTGGGAGGCATACATTTCTTACCGTAAATATATCAAGGGAATAATTCCAGTTTTACATGAAGAGGAAAATCCTTTGATTGAAGGATAAGGTAAGATAAATGTTTGATTCTGTCTAAGTGTTCAAGGAGGAGTCAATAGCACGCTTCATACACGGTACTGTGTCCTCGCAAAATCGATTTGGGGGCCAAGTGTTTGTTTTTATCAAATTATTTTTAGATTTACTCATTTTAAAGGGATAACCGCAGAAAATTCCAAACATATCACCATTATTTTAGCTATTCATAATAACCAATTTTTACCTTTTACAAAACGTTAATTTTGAAAACAGGAGATCAGAGACGTCGCTAGACACTGGCACTTGGGGCACGTGCCCCGATTCTAGTTGACAGTGCCTGGAATCCCTAGTTGGTGTCTTGAAAAATCAGAATAGAAAAACATGATCGATATCATACTGAAACGCCGAAAACTGCCGCGCCTATGGGCCTAAGCCCCGAATCTTTAAGGCACCTAGCGACGCCTCTCAAAGAGATGAATATATTATAGAATAATTCTATCCTTCCATGTGCTGAAACAAACAAACAAAAAGCAGGACAAAGAGTCGTTAATAAATAAATAAATGTTAACACTCTTAACTTTTCCTGCTTTTTATCATTCAATTCAAAACGAGAAAACAGTACGTAAAACAACGCGGTAGATAACGACAGGCAGTTAATAAAATTTAAGAATTAATCACAAATTATGCTCTGGCTTTGTAAAATTAATTTCCCTGGGAATAGGATTATTCTATGATTTATGTTTAAACTTGATAACCTTATTCTTGTATAATAACATTTGAAGCACGTATTAGCCTCACTAGACTCATTGCTAAGACAGCAACAATGACTTAAATTTGATGACGGTATAATGATTTTCTCGTGTATATATATATAAAACATTGCGAGGCTAAAATAACAACTTCATATAAGTTTCACTTCATGGGCTTAGACTCCAAGTCTGATCTGATTTTTTTTATTTAACTCTTACGAAGAAAGGATAAATCTGATAAACGGTGTATCTCTATCAAAGTATTTTATTATCATTCCCATGATGTAGCTTGTATTCTACTTTTATTTACTTGTCTGCCATGTGCAACACATTTTGTCTTGACCATTTGTTCTAATAGTCAATATATGTAGACATATGGGACGGTGAATGGATCGTTATATTTTTCTTTATGAATGCTTTACGATTTTGTCCTTAAGAAACGCTGACCAAAAATGTTTTTTTTGTGTGCATATATATATATATATCTTAAGAACGTCTTATCTTCTGTTCATATAAGCAACTTTTCTAAAGAAGTAAAATTTCAGACCAACGAATATGAACCCGTGATTTTACTTCCATATAAATGCATTTGCCAATTAAGTTATCAGGTTTACCAGTTTGCTAAATGACGCGCTAAGGGAGGGGGTACTATTCTTTTGAAGTCGTATATAGGCTATTTTTCTATCAGAACAATGATTTGTTTTATCAACATTCGCTATAACCGCCGTGTCGCTGTTGTTTGCTAGCGAAAAGCTAGCTACACTATAGAGTATCTACGCTCTGTCCACCGCGGGGGAATCGAACACTATATTTTAGCGTTGCAAATCCGTAAACTTTCCAGCAATAAAAAGTTACAACATTGAGTCGTTGAAACAAAAAGGAGGAGAAGGTGCTATGTGCGCAGGCCTGTTTATTCTCTATACAGTTCAATAATTCTAAAGAACTGGTGTTGTAAAAGTTTCGTATTTAGATATTTAATTTAAGAAAACCTGTACCACTAGTGTAACTCGTACTTCCCTCTAATTTTGCAAGCCATAACTCATTTCGCATATGTTCACTCATTCTCCGCTAAACTTGTTTGTTTGTTTGAAGTTAAACACAAAGCTACACAATGGGCTATCTGTGCTCTGTCCACCACGGGTATCTAAACCCGGTTTCTAGCGTTGTAAGTCTGCAGACATACCGCAGTGCCACTGGGGACCCTGCTGTACTAAAAGCAACCGTGTCGTTTCGACCACATGGCTACAACAGTTTCGCGGCCAGGATTATACGTTCTTTTCCCGAGGGTAATATCGCATATCTGACTTTAAAACGTCATAAAAATTATTTTATAGTCGTTTATTTCACAGTGTTTTCGTCACACAATACTTCAACTTTTTAATTAAATAATTAAAATAGTTATATGTAACTAATTGTATAAGAAGAAAAATATATATCACATTTTCAGTTTCGCTTGATTTCAGCGGTTTACAAGAAGTAAAGAATTATTTGTGATTTTTTTTTATGAAGATCTTATGACATTCCCCCTGTCTATTACAGAAATATAGAAGTTTTCAAATAAGAAGATAAACACTTAGGATCAACCGTTAGAAAGAGGTTACGTCATATTCATATAACTCTCATCAGGCTGAGCATATGTAAAACGTCATAACTCGAAAATATGGCATGTTACATTCGATTCCGAACGTTAGGCTTATTCGCCAGATTAAAGAGGCATCTGAAAACAGTCTAGTTGATACCGGTCAAGACGCAACTCCTTGATCAACTAAAACACTATAAGTAGAATACCGTTTCATTGAAATCTGGCCCACTCAACTCATGAATATTAAGTAACCTACTTATAAAGGTCGGATCTGAGTGCTTACTAAAGAAAGAACGTTGTATTTTGAATTAATGGGGAATTTAACTATTTTACCCATTCAACGTTTCTAAAACCTTATTGTCATGGTGAAATTAGATTAATCTACATCTCCCAGTTGTACGAGATTGCCTACTGATTTAAAAACATAAATAATCCTTTAATGTCCATTTCTGGACAGTTAGTAATCTCCTAATTATTTACTAGAACTTATTTTGACGGCTTGGCATAAATCATATAATTAATCCGAGTGTTCCACGTAAAAATTAATTTGTAAGTGATTTGACCTAACTTACATGTCTATTTTTTAATCTTTAACAAACTGTTATCTGATATTTAATTTATTACTTTTGAAGATATAGTGATATTTTGGATAGAAACAAACCAGTTACGTCACCAAATTTACTGAAAATATAAACTGTTAACCCTAATTCAATATCGAAGCAATAGAAATGCAACACCATTGTAAAGTAACATTTTCAAAGCTTAGAACTAATAAAAATTCTAAAGAGGGGTGAAATTTATTTTTAACACAGATAGCATTTCTTTTCACATGAGACGTCACTATTTAACTATTAGGCTCCAACCGAATTCGAAACAAAATGCGATAAATGCAAACCTGTTTAATTAGGCTTACCCACAGGCACTAAAACAATATAACTGTCTTCAAATTCGATGACGAGGAACCCACTTTGAGACTAATAATGGCTGGAGACGGCTTAAATGGGTAATGAAGAAAAACTTTAATATAAGTTTAACATGACAGCAAATGTACAACGTTTCGACAAGGTTTTGTCATCATCAGGTATAATATTTTCACGGTTGCCACACATTTCTTAGTCTTCTATAATAACTAATGTGAAAAGTGATTGTTTCTAGAAGAAGAATTCGCCTAAATATAGTTTTACGTTAGTCAACATTTTTTTTTTACTCACAAGATTATTAGAACATTACTCTTATTTCATAAATCAATCACTTATGAACCCTGCTAATTCATAATAGAAGCAACATAAATCTGGGACGCTATTGATACCCGAACAACTACTCAAAGAATTGTAACCGTCAAGAAATAAATCACATGTTGATTACCAAAACAAACACCCCCTTAATACGCATTAACAGACATATGTTGTGTCTTTGAGCATATTCGGTATGTAGGTACACCATGAATGTTCTTCCTTCTTATTTTAATATAAAATTTGTGCGGTTTTGACATATCATGTGGTCCAGAAAACTGGTAAATTAACTAAGTTGTAACTGCTTTTGCTCCTTTGTTGTTTTCTAGAAGCAAAATTTTATCCTCCTACAGGAATATTGTTGCAATGCTGCACATTGTGTACAAAGTTCAATAACAGCAGCGTACTTCACTGGTAGAGCATATGATATCTAGAGTTTACAGCTTCCACTATGATGAATGAAAATGACAAGTCATGTGGATTTGTTAATCACTATAGATAAATGACATTTCTCATTAAGTAAGAAACAGTCTACACAGGACCTCATGCGAGTTAATTGACAGGAAGTCATCTTGAGGAAAGAAAATCTGTTGATCAATTCAAAGGTCCAGTAGCAGGTAACCATTCAGAGTCCTAACACAACTATATACAATGTGTTTGTAAATTGATTTGAATAAAGATTGCTTTAATTCTGTATAAAACCTCATGTCTAGCCTGTTTATTTCTTTAATTGAACTTAACTAGTTTAGTACAATTTATATTTAGTTTGTTATTTATCCTGCTGATCCTTCCATTAGAAAGTGGATCCACTTTATATTCTTTGAGGAAATCAGCTTGACCTGAGAGTACCACAGAGTAAGTAAGGAATAGAAATATTGATGCCATGGCCGCAGAATTTCATTACAGTTTTCTATTTTTTGCTAAGCTTCTTATTGCACTTATATGTTGAGCTAAACGAATCTAATTAAACGTTTCTTACTGACAGAATGGTAAAAGAAGTGTCGATATAGGATTTTTACCAATGTTGCAAAGGTTCCTGATGTCAATCTCTCTATAATCACTGACTTGAGAATATCAACTGATACCTGTTATACCCAGCAGGACGGATTAGGCATTGCCCTTGAGGATCAATCTTGGTACAAGGGGAGCAAGGTTGACTGAGGGTTGTCAAAGTGGAATGGCACCTGGCGAATCTGAAACCTTATAGGATGGTCACTAGAAAACTCCAAGGCTATCATTACCCAGTGTAACACAGCCATAGCTCTGGTCAAGACCCCTGATATCATACGAGAAGAACTGGATATGCTGCTCCGTCATTAAGAACTACTTCCCTGACAAGTGACACAGTGGATACCAATTGGGAAAAAAATGTAAACCATGGGGCAGTCGTGAGCTTCTGTGATATAGAAAATGTACTGTGAGGACGCTCATGAATTGTAAGGAAACTTGGAGTTGTTCAGAGTTTCAGAATGAGCTGCCAAGGGCAATCCGTTTCTCTACAACTCTAGATCAGAGACTGATTATCTATCTGAATGCTGGAGTCACTACGTCTGCTTTCTAGTACCCATGACATCTGTGGAACCTCTGTCACGCATTGGTCAAGGATCCACAAGGGAGAAGCTTTGGTGAGCACCACAGGTTCCTGTGAGCGAAGCAAAGCAGAATTTGTCCCCAGTGTTCAAAGATATGGCAAACCAAGGTTTATGCTACTTTTTGAAGTATTTCAGACACGTACTCTTGTGTTTCAAATAATAATGCAGGGTGGAAATTTTTAGATGTCAAATTTAATGATTGTACAGGTAGAAATCATAGTATGAAACTGAATTCTGTGTTTTTCGTTAAAGATGACCAAAAAATATATTCGCGAAGACCCAAATAAGCATCATTCAGGGTGGAAAACGTTTCCAAAATTAATAATCGAACAGCTACGATTATTTGGAATACAAGAGAAACTGCTTAGAAAAGCTGGACTAAGATCGCTTATTATTTCGCAGCTGCTTGCTAGTTAAGTTGATCACATGCACCAAGTCATGCTATACTACAAAACTGGACTCAAATGGAAAACTTTGCATATTGGCAGCTGTTGTTTTCGATTCAGAACATAACTTTGTTCCTTTGTGTCTTGTGCAATAGAGACCAGAATGTGGCAAGTCCCTTCTAGCTGATAATGGGATTAATGTTTTAAATTTTCAACCTGAATGACGCCATTTACAACACACAGTCTAAACTTCCAGGTGAGAGGCTCCAGTATATATGTCCCTAATTTTAACCATTGACCAAGAGAAGGCAGCAAATCAACAGCGCCCACTGCCACAAGGGCTTTGTCTAATTTGAACTAAATAATGAAATTAACTGTCACTCTTATAACACTCACAACCAAAAGTGCAGAGCGTGTTAAACGGTACCGCGACATGAACTTTAGTCCATATGATCCATAGTCCAGCACGATATCCACTAGCTTATCCCAAACACATTGTTTTAGAATATACAAATTGTATCAATTGTACTTCCCCAGTGAATTGAAGCAGAAAAATAGACGTATATGTTTTGAATTAAGTCAAAGAATGTCACTGCCTATGTGCAACAGTTTGCTGCATTGTTGAGTACAAAATTATAAAAAAAAACTATTGGATTTAAGAACCCAATTCTGTTTTGGAAACCACTGTTTATGATTTTTAACGTTAAATTTACTGGCAAGTCCTTGGCCTCATAAGTTTTCAAATGACAGCACCATTTCCCCAAGTTCGCTTAGGACATCTCTAGTCATATTGGCACTACTTGTATCTTTCAGCGACAAAAATCCGAGAAAATGTTCGTTGATACTGAACTTACCAGCTTTAGTCGCAGATGCCTCAGTAGCCGTGATAAACTAAAAAGTCAATCACAATCAAGTAACATTTGGCATTTCTAGCAGAAGTCCAAATAAACGTCTGGATTTTGTTGGACAGTAACTAATTCAGCTCATTCTGGGTGACCTTTCTTCAGTTATAGTGCCTGCGGAATGTTTTGCACAGTAATTATTATAAAGTGTTTTTTCATGATATGTTCAAACACGACCAAATATTCACAAATATCAGAAAATTTCCATCGCCGGATACGAAGAGCTTCTCATGACTTCCACCAAAAGTAATATTTTGTGTTCAGTGTAGCTTGTTAACGCTCAGTCTCATGTTTAATCAGGCATAGATTTTTTCCATATCAACTGTTTCGTTCATTTTCAATTAACATTTTACTTCTTTTCAACGTTGAAATAGCTCCAGATGATCTATTGATTTTTCATATCGATAAAAGAGCCGTGAAGTGTTTCACTTCTTTATTCTACTTGACGACAGTGAAATTTTAACTATGCAGAAAATCATGAAGTAACAACACAAAACTGAATTCCCCGTGACCGAATATTAAATCCATAACTTTGGTACTTCTTCTCCAGTGACAAGTCATCGTATGCAATAATGTATGAATTTCCTCCTTGTTTCGTTTTTGGGAAAGTCAAAAATCTGGATCTATTCCAACCAACAAGAATCAAACTACCAGTTAATTTTTAAGCACTTAGCTGGGTTATTCAATATAAACACATGCATTTTTGGGAGTATTTTTTCTTGCATTTCCCCTTTAGAATTGTCTTTGGTTTGAGGAACTGTGACTTTTTTTGATTTCTGAGACAGCGTAGTTGGAAGTTTTGGCATAGGTCTTTCCATAAGTTTTAGCAGCACTAGTTTCTTGCATCGTTTTAATAGTATTCTCTTATTTCTTTGCATCGTTTTAATAGTATTCTCTTATTTCTTTGCATCGTTTTAGTAGTATTCTCTTCACTTTATTTTAATGTATTTTATTAAGTCCTATTTAATGAACCTCACTTTCCTTAAATTCACTGTTTTAATATTTTAGCAATATTGCATGTTTTTACATAAGCTAGCTGAGGGTACCCGTTAGGGAAGCAAAAATTGCATTGTTTCTTTAATTTCGCGCAAAGCTACTACGTTAGCCGTCCTTGATTTTGAAGTGATAGGGCAGCAAGTGAACACCACTCATGGCCAATTCTTGGGCTACTCTATACCAACGAATGTTGGGATTGACTGTCACATTAAAATGCCCCCACAGCTGAAAGGGCAAGCATGTTTGGTGGTGGGATTTGAACCCGAGATCCGCAGATTACGAGAGCCTTAATCATCAGGCCATGCCAGGACTGGTAAAACTGTATACAGAACAATGGTATATAACGTCCATCTACCTTCTTTCTTTTGTTATTAAACCCGTAATACCTCATTAGATGCTAACTGCCTGTCCTGCTTTGTGGAAGGTAATAATTCATTTATATCATTAAGTACTAGAGTCTTTAAATTCAAAACCAAAATTATATAAAAAAAAGCGGAAATTTGCATTATTTCAATTTTTTTTATCTCCCTTCTCTTTCTTCTCAGTGGCTCAGCAGTAAGTCTATGGACTTATATGCTTTGATACCCGTAGTGGGCACAGCACAGAAAGCCCATTGTGTAAATAAACAGACAGAATCTCCTTTCTCGGAAATAAATCCTAAAACAAAATAGCACACTTACACCTGTACTTTTTTATATGGAAATTGGAAACTGTGACATTTATTACTGGTGGGGGTCCACATGTTGCAAAAAATTGAGTATTACTGATAATAAGTTTTGCCTATTACAACAGTCAGTGCAAAGAAGTGACCAAATTAATTTGTTATGTAATTATTGGGGTTGATTGCATACAGATGGTAGTTCTGCTTAATATTTTTTGTGACTACTATGCTATTAAGGACCTGTAACCAACAGAGTCACGAACCTGCAATCAATGTGGAAATAATTGAGAAAGAAAATATGTTACAAAATCGATGTGATCCATTAGTAATTGTAGGATTAAACTTGCTACTAAGATGATCCGTTACGTGTGTGTGTGTGTTAGAATACATTATCTGGAGTTGGCTAGCTCGATTACCATTCCCTGTTTTCTATGTATGTATAATATAACCCTACTTGTTATATTTCACCTAGTTGAGCAATGACAGTTATTTTTAACTCTCAAATTAGACTTGTTTGTATACCAAATTATTCCGTTGATAAATTTATTATTTTGCAGCCCCTCTGTTTTGTAACTATATTGTTGGTTACCTTACTTATCTCATCACACTGGCCCTGGGTATTTCAAAAAAAATTGTAGATAGGCAAATCCGAATATCGCACAAGCGTTAAACTTTGTCCAAGCTTCATATGGATCAGAGTAACAACATACACAAAGATTGGCCCATAAGTCTAGATGAAGTGCAACACAAATTCTGTAAGTTGTGGCACAAAATAGCACAAATCCAGAATTAAACGTGTGCCAAATTTCATACTGCTCATAGTCAGTGGGGAAGAGGTGCTGGCTTGAAGTTAACCCTTCCACAAAAATTGCCCAATACGTCTAGTTGTACTACAGTATAAATTATGGAATTTCCGGGAAAATGGCACAAAGTCAGCTCTAGATACCTAACACGTTTGGTTGACTTTAGAGTTGGTTGGAGGGGGGGGGGGAAGGTTACGGACATCAGGAGACTAGTAATTTATATTCAAATAACCACTGAATACTAGCTAATGCAGGGCTATTTGTAGTCTTGTGGGAAGTATGTGTTAATTTTATTCAAAAGTTTAGGGTTATGTTATTGCTAAACAGCATAGCTAAAAATACTTGTTGACTACTTGGGTTGAGGAGTGAGCCCTTAAACATTCTTTTTAACCCTTGAACACTCATTTTCGTTGTTATTGGAGAACAAGAAGTTTCAGAAATGACCTTATGATAAAACACGTACTGAATATATGAAGTATATAAATTCCCAGTCGAATTTCTTAACTACAAACCTTTTGAAATTGTTTTGGCAAATATTTTCATCAGCCCCACACTGATACACTTCTTGCGCTTGGAACTGCATGCACTAATGTGGGCACTGACAAAAAAAATAATAAACCTCATATATCTTCCACCCATACTCTGTTAGTAGAGATACGTCTGGCAGAAATATGACACCTGCTTTTCAAATCATAGCCTGGTAATGGGATCTTAAAATAATTATTTGGAGTAGAGCTCCTCTTGTAGGTGGTAGCTTTTCTTCATCTGCCTGCTTCTCACTGAACAGCTTTCCAATGAGTTCAAGAAAGTCCCCGGACCACACAGCAGTAAAACAAGTTGCTGTAACTTTTGTTTTTCTTCATCAAGTAGCATCAGATCTTTTCCTAACCTAGAAAATACAACTTTCACCTCTTAGTCAGCAAAAATACGAGTATTCCGGCAGGTCAGTTTACTTTTGCTTGAAAACATCCTGTTTGGTCAGTCCCGGTAAAAACATGAAAGCTATGTAGGGCTGCAGCTTCTACCTTATCAGGAGCATCATAAGTTGGTTTCCAGGAAATTGCACGATGTACAGACCCCTTTCCTGTAATGAAGTGTACTGTTGAGGTTAGTTGTGTTAAAGGACAATGAGAGAAAGGACGAATACATCGTATTAGTGGACTGGGTGTCCAGTGGTGTTGTTACACGAACAGTTGCATTTCTTGCATGGAGGAGCATCTCAGACAACCCAATTTACTTATAGACAACAATCATAATTTTGATTGATGAATTGTACTCCTATACCAAATTCTGTGCAAGGTGTGAAGTCAACGATTCTTAGTGCTTATATGTGATAGGAATTTTCAAACCTGGCCGATTGGGGTATTGTCTGAAACTCTTTAGAAAATTGATGTTTGAGTGCCTATGCGCCTTTCCTTTGTTCGTGAAAAAACCGAACAAACTGTAAGAAGTGTTGATATTAAAGAAGTTAGTTCCGACACATTCCTGTGTCCTTTTCAGTCTCACGTTTTCTTCTGGCAAGATAACTGGTCAACAACGCCTATCTTATTATTATGGACGTTACTAAATAGAAATTACATCCATAC
>NW_013665688.1:792207-793578 GCF_000517525.1 Limulus polyphemus
CTATCTAACATAGATTTCATTTTAGTAGCATTCAACAAACGTTTTAACTCATTCAGAGTGTACCACCCAATCGCAAGCAACCTACAATATCTCACAGCCAATTTATTATTCTTAACTGTTTTGTTTTTATACCCATACCAAAGATTCTTATTCAAAGTACGTCAAAATATGCAAAATGTGTGAATAAAGCAAGATAGAACTTGATAAATAAATTTACCCATACTTTTGCAAATAAACAATAATCCATAGAGACAAAATCTTACTTTCTGGAGAGGTTTAATATTTGATGACATCCATAAGTGTGAATATTGATATTCTGAATTTTTGTTGTGAAAATGACGTCATTCACATGTTACAAAAAAATGAAGTTACACGACTACATTAAAACTGGAAGATTCTAATAGTGGTTACAATATCAGTAAAAACTACAGTTAGCAGTTAATGTTGAAAAAAAGCAAAAACTATAACTATTAGGAATCCATTTAATCACCTTTTGTCTTACTAGAATGATTACGGAATTTTTCTAATCTACGGGTCCTAGATACTGTAAAGTTTATACTAATATTTTCATCACTGTGATTGTAACTATAGTGACATAAACTTCTGCAGTATGACAGACACCTTGTTGAAAAAACAGGGTTCACTCTAGGCCTAATATACTGTCACCTCTGGAGAAGAAATTAGGGGTTCATCAGTAGCTGTCATAAAGTTCCGACACCATCACATATATACACTTACACAGAAACAAAAAAATCACGACGGATAGATATAAAGAATTTGTAAAAATAAGAAACCAACGAAGCCAAGGAGTCGGGGAGTGCTAGTGAATAGAAGCACTGCGAACAAAGAGAAAACACCAAACATCTATCAAAATTTCGACAGCCAGGTTTTTTGATAGATGACTATACATGGAGACATCCAAACTTCTGTCACGAGGTTTCCTTACGAGTGCAATAAATTCGCCACATCGGGTTAAGAATCTCGTCGGTTTTATCCAATATTACATTATCGTGATTTTGTTGCATTCCTCACAAAAATAAGTGAATATATATGAATCTATTCTATGTTGTACGATGCAGACGTGGTAAATAAAGAGATGTAATGTCTTTAGTTTAGAATATATAGAACATTTAATTCATTCATGTATACTAGAAGAATAACGTTTGCTTGTAATTAAGCACAAAGCTACACTATGGGCTATCTGTGCTCTGCCCACCACGGGTATCGAAACCCGGATTCTAGCGTTGTAAGTCCATAGACATACCGCTGTGCCACTGGGGGGGGGGCGAAGAATAACGAGATGAAATAATACTTCTCTAAATAATTACTTTCAATAGTCTCCCAGGAAATAGCAATTATAATTTGCCGAGA
>NW_013665688.1:794354-803117 GCF_000517525.1 Limulus polyphemus
GTAGCTTTGCGCGAAATTCAAAACAAACCGTAACAACTTCTTTGCTTTCACTCAAGTTTTTTTTAATTTATGTTACTGCTTACATTATTTTGTAATTCTACGTTACAGTAATTTTTATACGTTGATAACACCATAACAGTTGTTGTTCATGAAAAATTGATGGTACATATATATATATGCAGCGTCTGGACAAATACTATGTCTGTAGTATTCGAGCTGGCCTGATAAGTCCTGATTTTGTATATTATGAGCGGCTAGCGCACGTAGCCCTCGTGCAACTTTGCGCGAAATTCAAAAACAAACAAATGTCTGCTTTGAAAATCATTTGAAATTAAAATATACATTGAAAGTGTTTAAATTAGCAAAACTGTCAGTTTTAATTTTAGTTTTATTTACAAGAAAAAATAGTTTAATAGCCATGAAATAGAGTTGGAGATAGCTGTAGTTAGCCTGTACAAACAAAGAAAATATAAGAGCATGTTTTAATAAAGTTTAAACAAATCAAAGAGCCAGGAGTGGTCTTATAGTTAGTGTGTTGACCTATGAACCAAAGGGTCCATGCTTCACGTTGCTTTACCGCAAAATTGCGTTCCGCACTTTCGAACTGTGGGTGCATTATAAGAGTGCCGGTCAACTCCCACTTATTCGATTAGAGCAGACCAAGAGTTGGAAGTGAGTTTTTATGACAAGTGTCTTCCCCCTAGTCTATCGGCTTAAAATTAGGGTCAGCTAGTAAAGACAGCTCTTGTGTAGCTTTGCACGTATATCCGAAACAAACAAACAAAATTAACAGGAGAGTTATTTTTAGATATTTGCCAGAAAATATGAAGTTAATTAGACTACTTTATCTGTATGTCTGTTTGTTTTTTTAGAACATGGCCACATTGGGCTATCTGCTTGTCTACCGCGAGGATTCGAACCCAGAACTTTAGCGTTGTAAGTCCGTAAAATTACCATTGCGCCACAATTCATCTGTACATAATGTAAAATTCCTTTCAGGGAACAAAAAGAACAAGTGTCATTATGAACACAAGACTTCCACCATGGATGTGGCTTTGAAGTTGATTATATTCCATCACCAGTTTTTGTCGTAATCTCAAAACTATTTGTATCAAATATTGGTTTGTCAACCATGTCTGTTGAAAAACAGTTAGAATTTAATGGGTGAGCAAACTTTGATATAGCTTAACACGAAAACAATTTTGAGTAAAATTCTACAAAAATCACGCTCTACCAATATTGTATAGAAAACAGAGAGGCTAAATTTTTAAATTGTTTCCAGAACGTTGTACAGCAATTGACTTATAACTCTTTTTGATATTTAACAATATTGAAAATTAAAACGCCATTAAGGCGTCTGATACAAAAAATCAAATTGGTTAAAGATTTGAGGGGGGGGAAAAAAACTATTATTTCTGATACTAGCACGGAGTGTTTGTTCGTTGAATTTCGCGCAAAGCTACTCGGGGGCTATCTGCGGTAGCCATCCCCAACTTAGAAGTTGTAGAATACAGGGAAGAAAGTTAGTCAACACCGCCCACCAACAACTATTGGGCTACTGTACTCGAATAGTGGATTGATAGTCACATTATAACGCCCGCACGGCCGGAAGGGCGAGCATGTTCGGTGATGGAAATCGAACCCGCGACCCGCCTTAATACAGAAACACTATTATCGAACTCTCTTAGAAACATTAAGAAATGGCTACACAACCTATCATAATAACGTACATTACGTTTTAATCCACAAATCTCACTGTATAATTAGCAGTCTTAGCTCTCTCTCTCTTTTTTTTTTTTTGCTTCTTAGTTCCTTTTTCTACCTGTAGAGAGGGCAGAAAAATATGAAACCTACACAGACGTCAGACAAGTTTAATTCAAACGCCTTGTCGAGTTCCGTTGTGCGATCTATAATATATACAGACGTCAAACTATACATACTTTTCGTAAATGGAAATTTCCTTATACTGGTGGGCTGGAGAATAAACACTGAAATGTATCGTGCACCTTTGGAGATTGTAGACGAACTAATCAATAACGTACAAGCACTGTTCTTTGTGATATTTGTTTAATTTTTTTTACACCGTCTCGTACTAAAACACCACCCTTTATTAACCCAATTAGCCGTGCAAATTATTTAACCAAACGGAAAAGACGTGTACTTGGATAACATACAAACAAATGTACAGTGTTTCTATTCAGAGAATAATGTCTTTCATAGCAGTTTATATTTTCAATTACATATTAAGTTACTTCGTTTTCGCATAACCTTAAGTAAGCTTACTAGTTTGAACAAGCTTTGTTTGAAATTATTATGTCAAATACTAGTACATTTTATATCAAAAAGCCTAAAAAAACCTGGGGACAAAAGTACATGTCAGGTATGGTGACAATTAGTCCATCTGTTCACCAGTAATAAGTTGATAACACACACCCACAGGTTTTTGTCAAATAATAGCTTAGATTTTTGAGACAGATTTTAAGGAATCCAAACAAGAGATGAAAGCTTAATGAAATATTGGATGAGACCTGGGTGTTCTTAAACTTCTACAGCAAGAAATGGGTGGTTTACTCCTGAATGACATTTCTTAATCCAACGCCATGGAATGTCAGTTCTTTCCTTTTTTTGGAAGTACTTCCTAAGTCAATTCAGTTCTTCTAAATCAAAACCTTTTATTGGAAGTACTTCCAAAGTCAATTCAGTTCTTCTCAACCAAAACCTTTTATTGGAAGTACTTCCAAAGTCAATTCAGTTCTTCTCAACCAAAACCTTTTATTGGAAGTACTTCTTAAGTCAATTCAGTTCTTCTAAACCAAAACCTTTTATTGGAAGTACTTCCTAAGTCAATTCAGTTCTTCTAAACCAAAACCTTTTATTGGAAGTACTTCCTAAGTCAATTCAGTTCCGAGAGCACTTTGTGTAGCTTAATATTATAATATTAAAAATGAGTTTTACGCAAAAATAAAACATGTTTGTTTGTTTGTTGTTAGTTTAAGCAAAAAGCTACACAATGGGCTATCTGTGCTCTGCCCACATGGGTATCGAAACCCGGTTTTTAGTGTTGGAAGTCTACAGATATGCCACTGTGCCACTGAGGACCAATAAAACATGACAACTAAAATAAGAAAAAAGAAAAGAAGAATGAGACCCTAGAATGGCAATAACTTCTAAGTCAAAAGTCTAGCAGATAACTACTAGAAATGTTAGTTCTTTGCAAGCCAATATCTTAACATGCCAACTCTCTAAAATGCCAGATCTGTCTAAATCAATATCATGAAATGTCATTTCTGAGCCACACTCTGTAATGTAAGTAATTTGAAAGTCAACATACTAACATCTTTAGTCCGATGGTAATGAATGAACATTACTGCCCGATACGGCAGTTTGCTTCTTAAAACCTTTCTGCGAGGGATAGCTTGGTCAATCTTACACTATACATCTTGAAATACTTTATACATACCTTCCACCGTATTAAAATGTCGACTTCCAGGGACACGTACACGTAGATCAAAAACACAAAAGTCCATTAAAGCTGTATCAAGAGACTCAAGAGGAATATGGTCGAAATTGTTTTCTGTGGTTCTATTTTATTTTATTTTTCAGTTATCTTTCGTATGAAAACAGCTGCTAGTTTCGAGGGGTGGCTGGAAGCTTGTAAACTTTTCGATTGGAAGTCTTCACCAAATTCAATTCCTTGTTTGTTATCTTGTTAGCGATACCAGAAGATATATTCAGCCTCATCTTAATGACTTTTGGGGTTAGAGGGTCCTCTTTCACAACAGTACCCATCACACTGTGGATGTTGGTTGGATTGTTGTTTGGACCATTTCTGTCTTAAACGCTCTGTTGTGCTAGTTTTTCTATCACCATATTGTGTCCTTTGGGTCTGTATAGCTCAACAATTCGCTGAATGAATCTTTCCCTTTGGAACGTTATATTATTTTTGTCTTTTTCCATGATACTATCCTAGTGGCGTATGCATTGTTGAATGATCTGAAATTCGCCTTTCGCCATATATATGGAGAATAAACATGTCGCCCATGTTTTGCCTCTGCGGTGACACGCCATTGCATTAAAATAACCAAATATTTCTTTAAAATACTATATCGGGACATTATTGTTAACACAACCATTTATGCCACTACTCTCCAAGCAGAGCTTTATCTCTCATGCAGTGGAAAAACCACATCAAACCAATATAATATTAGAGAAATTATACCGCTTGACGCTATTATTCTTTAACCAGAACCTTGTTTCACAAGCTTGTAGAACTAACAGTAGTGTTTTGTAAGGGATAATAAACATGTACACGTTCTTTTAATATAAAAAAAAAACCTTGATTTAGCCAAAGAACATAATTTGGTCCGAGAGTGTGACATAACTCTTCAGAAAATACAATACTTGTCAACAGTTAACATGTATTAAATGCTTTTGGTAGACTTTTTCGCATCGCTTCCTATCAAATAACCACAGACATTTAAAATGCCCTGTAAACAACTATTTGCAAGGAACATTCAAGAGTGCTTTAGGCCTTATCTATATTCTGATTTTAAGCTTGCAGCATCGATGCCAGGTTGCTATTCATGGTGACCACATCCCATATTGCTGTAGCTAAAATTTTGCAAATTCACATTATACTTTATTTCGTGTGTAGTGTGGGTTAAGATGCGCAATATTTGTGGAATATCTCATTCATTTATGAAAACCTCTCAATAAAAATTGGGCGCATAATAACTTACCTTAAAGTAATAAAGGAAAATATGAACATACACAGACAGGTTACATTATTATATGATATATTTTACTCAATATTTTATCTAGTTTCTACCAAACCTTTGCATATTACACGGTCTATTTTATCACGTTACATACATTCAGAGCTACATACCACCAAATGTATATAAAATGCATATTACATATTTAACCCAACTTACTTTTTATTTACGGTAAGGTAACATACTTTATTATTTACATAATTATTTAGTTTGTGATATACAAAAAGGCCACAAATACAATCTTTCGTTTTGTAACAATAAATAAGCACGACTTTTCACAGTATTTTAACATTGGAGCAAAAAGACGACGAACTGTTATTTCACACCATTTTAACGTATTCTCAACTGTTATAATTTGAGCCTGTATGTTGCAGCTTCTTTTGTAATTTAATGACGCAACCAAACCAGTATGTAACGGAATAAAATAAAAAGAAGAAGAAGAACCGAACATTTTCTGCAACGATAAGTTTAAATTGAATAACTGTCATTTCCACTAGATTATGTCAAGCACCAAATACTTTTTTCGCCAAAAAATAACGTGAAAATAAACAGACACACAATCATACAGCTTCATTTCTGAACTGTGGTCCAACATTACTTATAGTGTCTGTGATATCAGTAGTTAGAATGGGAAAAAACAAAAACGTTTACATGAACGATTTATATATTAACCCTCAAACCTCAAATTACATATTGCATCATATCGAGTAATCTTATTTTTGCCTGTTACAATACTCAGTATGAAGAACTGAAAAAAAAATTAAGTGAAAACATTAATTTCCTGTTAAGATACGCAGGTAACCCTAATAGTAATTAGTGGGTTTAATTCAATATTGACAGTATGTTTGTATACATTTTTAATGCGTTTCGTTCTTTGTTACGGATCCTTGTAACCAAAAACGTCATTGACACACAATCAACTTGGTGCATAAACAGTTTAGAATAATGCGTTTAAGAACCAAATGGGATCCATATACAAAAAAAAATAATTTTACGTGGCTCGGTAACTTTCATATAAATGACTGATAAAAGAATACTTGATATTTAGTTCAATGATGAATATGTATTTGATTTCATTTTGCTAGCTCACATATTTGGAAACATTTCTCATCCTATTATATATATATATGTATATATATATATTTGATTTGATTAAATATATGTCATCAGAGAATCAAACAATGTTTTATACCCTCAAGGGACAGACAGCCACCTTAACTACCAGTGAAACGTTGTCCAGTGGTTATTACGAGTTACAGACACAAAATCTGTAAAACTACGTTTATTTATTTTTTTTCTGATTCTCTGAAGATTCATAATTTTTTGGAGAAATATAATTAAATACTCTATTGAGTAATATAAATAATTAAACTGTACCAAATGTACTTGTAAAAGATTTAATTCATAAATCGATTAGAGCAGTTTGCAAGATCCCAAACTGTAGTGAAACAATTTATTTACTACATAAAAAGGAAATGATCGAACTGGAGAAGTATTGGTTGTATGGATCAAAAACAATGATCACCAAAATTTTACAATAAATCATATTTTGTAGCAGTATTAATAGTGTATGTAAAATTAATTAAACCACAGGGTTAATTAGCATAGTTTGGAGTAATATAATGAGATATAAGTTTCACTTAAGGCTAAACATCAAATATCCCTCTCTAGCCTCCTCCTATTTTCATTTGTGTTCACAAGCTTGAACATTCAGTTAAACATAATTTTGATCTTTATGGCGAAATACAAGTTCACCTGAACTCAAAAATCAAATGTCCTCTCTAACCTACTCCTGATTCCCACATTTTCACAAGCATACATCTTTAGTTTTAGTTAGTTCTACTACTTCAGAAATATATATTTCAAAAACTGCGTGTCTGGCAAAATAGGCGAAGGATCGAAATTGTGTTTAGCAGTGTGTTAGGCCTATCTATGGTTGACTGCTAATACACATCTACTTTGCGAGTGTGCAAAAAGTACAAGTCAGAGTCAATAATAAACAAACACAACTTACAGTCTAGGCGTCTAACGGAATTCATCATGGTGCTGATCTATCAATGCTGAAGCATCCGCTCGTGCCTCGTGCTGCTGTGAGATTGTATCAGGTAAAGCAGCGTGTCTGATATTTTATTACAATGTACACAGGTGTTGGTTGCCTTGATCGCAGACACACACAATGTACGTGTCTTGTGGCCATAAATAATAACTAGAAGGAGGAGAAATATGTGGTGAAACAGGTGGGCAGACACTTTCCTTGCTTGCGTGTTTGACCGAGACAGTAGACAGACGGTGCAACAACAACAGAAATGTGTATGTAAACCCAATACATGGAACACTTTGATGCTTGTGACTAGAGATCTAACATGCATACATTTACATTTTATGTCTGATAAAGTACTACTATGGCGGTTGACCTACAAACATCATGTTTCTATTTGGTTGTTATAGGAACCCATTAACACATGAACATCCATTTTTCGAACGATCCAGAGAAGATAAAAGTTGAATTTAAAGTTTCCTTTAATAAATTTAGATTTTTATAAGTTGGCCAAAAATCAGGCCTCGGACGTGGGTACATTAAGAGTGCTTTCGTTCCTCGGGTTCCGACGTAACAATTCCTTACATCAGCATTGCAAATCAGGGTCAAAAGGTAATAATTTTCATGTCGCGTTTCAAAATTCATCTGCAAGAGTGGGAATTCACATTATGGTTGACACGTGTCAAGATATCTTTAAACATTATTCTGATTGTGAACTTAATGAAGAGTGAACTGATTAGTGAACAAATATAAATCTGAGATATTGCACTTAACAAATGGGGTAAAATAATGATCTCTACACTTGTTAACCACAATTCTATCAAACAAATATCTGCAGTATGTAATCTAAAGTATTTATTACTTTGTTTAAAAATAAAATCTAGGCCTTATTATGTTTGACACATTATATTACCCACAAATTTTTCAATATGGAAAATAATAATATTGAACACAATGTTGTTAGACTCGTGTGCAGACAGTTTAATCATGCTGAAAGCAACGTACACAGCCGTGTGTTATGATGACATCATAGGCACACTATACGGTTTCTATAGGTATAAAAGTCATCGTCCAAATCATGTTCATGCATTTTTGAACAAGTCACTGCAATGTGTTTACTTAGCTTGTGCACCGAGCTTCACAACACTGTGTCCATATATTTTCTGAATACAGTCGTCTGAAGAACGTAAGTGACTTTTGAGACACCTGGTATCTAATAAATACATGAATTTCATACAGTCATCTGAATGGAAGTGACTTTTGAGACAGCTGGTATCTATTTGTTTTTTTGTTTTGAATTTCGCGCAAAGCTACACGAGGGCTATCTGCGCTAGCCGTCCCTAATTTAGCAGGGTAAGACTAGATGGAAGGCAGCTAGTCATCACCACCCACCGTCAACTCTTGGGCTACTCTTACACCAACGAATAGTGGGATTGACCGTACATTATAACGCCCCCACGACTGAAAGGGCGAGCATGTTCGGTGTGACGGGGATTCGAACCCGCGACCCGCAGATTGCGAGTCGAGCTCCTTAGCCACCTGGTCATGCCTGGTATCTAATAAATATACGAATTTCATGCAGTCATCTATGCGTTTCTAAATATTTCTTCGTCTTATCACCTAATCTTCTGGAGAAATATTTCTACTATTTTAATTTGACATGAACTTGGTTTAAGCTAACGCTAAATTTCTGTCAATTTACATTGAAACTAACTCAAAGTTAAACTATTTGCATTTGACAAAAGCATCTACTATTTTTGGAAATAATGATTTTAGCGTTATTTCTGCTTTATCTGTTCTTACCTTAGCTATCACTACAAGTCATGGATTTTCAAACTACTCAGTATATTTTCACAGATTCCCCCCTTTTTAATGCACTTCATATGCACTTATATATATATATATATATATATATATGTGTGTGTGTGTGTGTGTGTGTGTGTGTGTGTG
>NW_013665688.1:803127-818548 GCF_000517525.1 Limulus polyphemus
TATATATATATATATATGTGTGTGTGTGTGTGTGTGTGTGTGTGTGTGTATGTGTGTGAGTGAATGTGTGCTTCAGTTGAGGTAAAGAGTAATCATAAAATTACAAAATTGGTCTTCCATTGCAATAATGTTATGTTATGGAGAAAATTATTTAAACATTTTGATGATATTAATCCCTCAAACATATAATTTGAAATTAATAGCAATCTTCACAAATTTAGTTTAGTTGTTTCGAATTTCGCGCAAAGTTACACAAGGGCTATCTGCGCTAGTTGTTCCTAATTTAGCAGTGTAAGACTAGAGGGAATGCAGCTAGTCAGCACCATATACAACTAATTCTTGGGCTACTCTTTTACCAACGAATAGTGGGATTGACCGTCACATTACAACACCCCCACGGCTGAAAGGGCGAGCATGTTCGGTGACATCAGATTGCGAGTCAAGAACCCTGACTACCAGGTCATGCCAGGCCTGTTACAAATCTGAATACGTACTATTACTTAAAACAGTTATTTTATATTTTCCAGTGTTCCAGGTCACGTGCTCAGTGATCTGAAATTTAATTTCCATCCTAGAGCGATTGTTTAATCTGACTTGTAATCTTAAAATTTTCATTTAATGACTGTCTTAATAATACGTCACAATTGTCATCCACTTGCAAATTACAATCTTATTCATTGTTATCTATATTTTCACGCATTCATCAGTTTAAAATATAATTAGGTTAATAGGCTGCTCTCGGAAAATCACAGTGTGGTACTTGTTTTTGTCCAAGTTGTATAGTTTCAACGTAACACGTGTTTTATTTCATCCCCCAAAAATAGCAGTTTTTCCCTGTATGCCACTCATTCTCACTGAAATTACGTTTAATATTATATACGGCTTCTAAACATTTCGTACTCTTGATCTGATTTGTTACTTTGCATGTGGTACTTTTTACAGTATTAGATTTAAAAGCCTATTTAAAAACTTCCTATTTTGAAGTTTAATTATCTGATAAATCGGTTAATTTTACTCTTTCGACGAACAATGTTACTTCTTTTAATTTTGTCATTCTTCTATAAATAATATAATTAAGCTTTTTAGGTGATAATTGAAACTGCTATGTTCTACGTTGAGATACCTGTTAAACAGTGATCACACAGCCTGTACGTTAAAACAAAATATTTTCACTGCCAAAGCCAACCATTATCTCTATTTGTTAAAAATCATCTCCATTAACACACTTTTTATTAACCAGCTGAGTGAAAACGATCTTAGTATTGTTTTATCATTGTAATATTCCATAATATTTGAAAACTAAAAAAAGAAAAATAACTGATCATTTTGATGCTTCATTTAATGGTACACCCAGTTCAGTGGTCAGATTGAAGGGGAACATCGTACTAATTATCCCTGTGTCGAAATGATCTGTATCAACCATTGATAAAGTTGATGTTTAATTTGTTCTTGATGTTCGTTTAATGTAAAGGTATCGTCAGATCTCAATTCTAATCTAATTGTGACTTTTCCATGAGATAATGAAATTCACGGTATATTTATATACACGAGAGTACCAATACAAAGTACACTTATTTTATCATTTATGAAGTTTCCTTTGTTAAGTAGATACACTCTTCCAGTTACGGTGATATTAGTTTGTGCAAAATAACATGGATACATTTTGGTATCATGAAATACCATGGTCCTTTTACGGAACAAACTTAAAAATAAAATCCAAAATTTTCAGTCTTTCTTATGTTTCTAAATTTTCTCTACAAAATGCTATTTGTTTTTCTCATGATTATCTTTTATAATTTTAGTGTATTTACCATATATCAACATCCGTTGGGTTTACTTTATTACAGTACAATGAAACATCATCCAGAAAAGTTATTATGCTTCATCAGTGTCTATTGCTTGTTAGTTGAAACCGTACTTTGAAAACTTGCGTCTCTTACACTCGATATGAACCTGCTTATTTTATAAAGAGGATTGATCCTTCAAGATCCACTAATAGAAGATTATTCTAAAAGGTTTATCAGATTAAGACTTGTTTTACATTAAGTAATCTCTCCTACTAATATTTAAGTGCTGGTCGTGTTTAATCGAGAATTTTTTTTTACAGCAGTTAAATTTGTGTGTTTTAGCGTAAAGCCTCACTGGGCTATTTACTATGTCTTTAGCGTTGTAAGACAGTAAACTTACCGCTTACCCATAGGGTTAAATAAAAAGGTTAACTTCATCAAATTGAAAATTACAATTATGAATAACACATTTTAATAAACGAACTTTCACGAAACTTTATATTTTTGTCTCATGACATCTTCTAATGTTCTTCTTATTTGCTTATTTGTTCTTTCAGCGTATAATGAGCTGCATATGCTTTGTTCGCAGCATGGATTGAGCCACGATTTTTATGGTAAAAAGCTCTTAAGCTTACTCCTTAGTCATCGAGGAACGATTATCTTGTTTGTTCGGTTGTTTGTTTGTAATTAAGCACAAAGCTACACAATGAGCTATCTGTGCTCTGCCCACAACGGGTATCGAAACCCGGTTTCTAGCGTTGCGAGTCCGCAGACATATCGCTGTGCCATTGGGGGCTACCTTGTCTGATAGTTGTTTTTAACTATCTCCGTTAATACAGTGAAACATTACGATCGAATAAAGATACAATACAAGTTGGTCCGAGTTCCAAAATGTAAAATTTGGTCCTTCTTAATTTATTAAAGTAAAATATTCAAACTAACTCATCACAGTCTAAATCTACTAAAGTCTAAAGTACTAAATCTACTGCATAGATAATAATTTCTTTTAGGTAAAAAATATTCCTATCCTTACAAGTTCAAGAAAAATTAAGTTGTATCGTGTAGTATGCAGATCTATATAAATCTAGACAATTTAAAGGAATGTAAAACTGCAAATAACGACACAAATCCCTGCACGTTTATAACCCCACAAGTTCTTGAAAGTTTATAGAAATATACAAATTTTAATAGTGGTTTTTGTTGATCGGCATACATTTCAACAAATCAGAGACGCATAAAGTGTACGCGTTGTTATTAGATCAATATAAAAATCCTCAAGTCCAATAAATAGAAAAAATGAACGTATAATTCACTGAATTACACAAATCTACATATAAAAACTGAACGTATAGTTCATTGAATTACACAAATCTACACAAGTTAAAGAATTGTTAAATTGTTCATGTAATTTGTAGACAGAATCAGTTTTTCCAGTCAGTTAATATAACCTAAAGAAACGTAAAACTGTACAGGTATAAAAATAACCACAATTTAAAAACAACACAAGTTAAAGTTATATAAAACAGTAAGATTACTTTGTTGATAGACACACATTCCTACAAGTTAAAGAAAGGTATAACTCGGTAGATAGGCGTAATACTATTGAAGAACAAAGAATGTCATAAATAGCTGCAAGTCCAAGATATGTATAAAAGTAGACTGTAGATATATATATATATATATATATCAATCCTTCAGGGTGGAGGACAGCTGTATAGCTTGTTCTGGGCAGGGGGGGGGTACGGAAGCAAACTATTTTCTTATGAATCTTCGGTACACAAACACGGAAAATGACACCAATCACAGAGCAGCGGTCCAACAATCAAACTTACGTTCTTTATGTAATAGCTGTGTAATGCCCCCCCCCCAGTAGCACAGCGGCATGTCTGCGGATTTACAACGCTAGAAGCCAGGTTTCGATACCCGTGGTGGGTAGAGCACAGATAGCCCATTGTGTAGCTTTATGCTTAATTACAAACAAACAAAACCTTTGTGCTTAATAACAAACAAACAAGCTGTGTAATAACTCTACACGTCGTTTCGGTACAGTGATTGCGTATTTTACTTCTTAACAGAACAACCAAAGTTCGCATAATGTTGGTAGTGTTACTACGACTTTATCTGTTTGAAGTTTTTATTTCCCAGATTGAATGATAACTACATGATAGAAAAATGTAAGATTTATTTCGTAATCAAGCATACTATAAACGTATGCGGTCCATTTATAACGCTGTACAAAATTTATTTCATGTTATATAATCCAACAGAATGCACTCGTGTAAGCACCGGCGTAATGTATAACTGTGAAGCTCTGTGATTGCTCAGTTTCCGTTTTGTGGCCCGAATGTTACGATCGTGCTATACTAGCACTTTGCTTTCCCCTCTTATTGTATTTATTCCTTGCAGGAATTGACTCATACCAATGTAAACATAATAGATTTCTATTTACTACTAGTAATCAATTAAACTTTGATTTAGAAATAGGTTTTGTTTCTTACTAGCAACATATTACTTTCTTCCTTCGCCTCTTTCAGTTTATTTGTGTTCTCTCACATCTCTCGGTCTTCTTCTCTTCTTCTTTATTGAACTCCCGTCTTTTATATTCCTTTCGCAACCCCACACTGAATAGGTCCCTTTCTTTCTGACCTTTCATTTGTTTCCCGTATATCGGATTATAACGTTTCATAAGCATGTAGTCTCCATACTAACTGAACTTAGAAAGGCGGCCGCTATACCCGCTCACTCTAATCATTTTCTAAAGACTTAGAGTATTGTAATCCCCTGATTCCTTAGAGACTAACAAAAGGCCGGCCGCTTTCTCAGCTTCAACTGATGTTATCTTTCATCTAACTTCATAACACTGGACAACTTTGGACAACTACGCCAACGTGTTTGTTATTCACATGTATAAGACACAACAACTTACTACGTGGCTACCTCAGCCATTTCTGTGTGTACGACAATTTGAGTATGCATCCGCGTCCTTACTTTCGTAAATAAAGGAGTGTTTTGATGAATCATTCCACGTTCCGCGAAAAAAAGGAAAAGTATTTTATCAAAAACATCGCGAAATTTGTGAAAAAAGGGGTTTAGCACATCTGAAGTAGCCCATTAGGAAAGTCAGATTATATTTGTTTGTCTTGGAATTACGAAATAGAATTAGATAATATTTTGATGTACAAGACTATGTGCTTAGCAGATGAAAATTAACTAACGTTGAAGTGACTAAGTGTGCAGTTTTACAATTGTCACAAGTGTGTAAAACTATGTTCTTGGTTTTAATAATTTATACAAACTTAAGAGTGAAAGTAAAGAAGAATATATAACAATATGTCAACTATACTTTATCTGCCACAACCTGTACCGACGAAGCCTTTCGCCCTCTACCAGGGCTCATCAGTCCGGTTGGGATACGCCATACACATTAGTGGTTGAGAAGAAGTTTATGTTATAAAATTCCATGAGCAACAACTAAATGGTGTGAACTAGATTAAGTAAGTGAAATGTAATTTTTTATCAATTTTATATGAGTCATTTACAAATAAAAATTTGTGTAAGTGTTAATAACGCAACATTTTTGATTTATTCTAATATCCCTTATTTATTATTATTTATCTTTACTTAAATTAACTTTACTCAATATTCAGAAAAAAAGGACTAATTAACAAACTAGTGTTCTATGGTAGCATGCTTGCTGTTCACCGGACGTTCATTTAATCATATTGCTATAGTATCCAATTTACTAGATCTCTGTGATATGTTGCCGTGCAAGGTCTTGTGTCAATATACCGTATTCGTATTGTTGTGAGCTAAGTTTTTAATAATCTGATTTAGACGTTTTGTATTGTTTGGTAGAGGACGTTTTGGGATGACTTAGTGATGTTTCCTGTTGAGACCATTTCCAGAGTATTAGTGAATTCTTTCGGCCATACACCTTGAGAAAACTTGACAAGACAGCAGGCTAAGGTAAGGGGGGAAAAAGGCCATCCCATCTTTCTACCATAACCCATTGAAAAGAAAACAATCAAAACAGATTTGATGAAAATACAATTCAGATTTTGGAAATCACTAATTAATGAAATACTGCCTTATTGATCAAATTAAGATTGTATTTTGTGTTTTGCATACTTCAATATTGGTTCAACGATTATAATTTTGTTGACTAACTGAATAACACGTGTTTTTATATCACAATATTTGTTTTAACTAAGTCCCGAGTTTCTAGAAAATTCGAGACGTCACGTAAAGTCTAGGTATTAAGAAAGTTTCTAGGCGTCACACGTCATCACTACGTCTTGCCAAAACTCCTTCTAACAAATGACAGAAGACGTCTAAATTAAGATATTAAAAACATAGCTCACAACACTGCCCTTCCATGAATTGTGAAGTCCTCTGTACAATCCTAATACACAAATAAAACAGTGCAGTATACTTCTTTAATTAATAAAACAAAAACACTTTTTACAGTTAACGTCATTAATATTCATACACCTAACTTTAATTAGTTGATCAGCCAATGAATTAGTAAGTCATTTCATTGTCGCACATGTTTTTGAGTTTGTGCTGTAGATACGATTAGCAATTTATTAAGGAAGTGGCTGTTGAGTTTCATTTGCGAGTTACGCCTATCGCTTGGTTATAGTTACTTTATGAAACGTGTAAGTTGTAAAAATTACAACTGAAGAAATTAATCGCTTTACTTCTCGTTAAGTGGACTGGACTTAATCAAACAGAACCTGTCCAACAATATAAACCGTCACAACGGTAAGGGATACCCGAATGTTTTACTTTACCATGATAGCTATATTGTAAGTCATGTTAGTATATAAGAAATAATGCTTTAAAGTATTGATATTACACGTGTATAGCGCAATCTTTTAACAGAAAGTTTATAACATATCACTAGTAAGAAAATGTGGACTCCTTGTTTCCTTCCTTTAGGAGTAAAACTTCCTCGTCTTCTTATTTTTGCAGAAAGAGAGGATATCTTCAAGGCGCAAGCTACACAACAATATTACTAATACATTTGCTTGGAAATCTCGAGTAAAGAATCGATCAAGTTTTCTGTGTGTGTGTGTGTGTGTGTGTGTGTGTGAAGAGGGGGGAGGGCAAACAAAAGACTTGCCCCAAGCTCAAGGATTTCTATGGGTGGCTCTGGACACAAATACCCGAAAGTTAGATCTATCCAAGACTGCACACATTTATTTGTTTGTTTGGTTGTATAATTTTCTTTCCAAGCTACACTAGGGGTATCAAAGCATAAACGGATCTTATTTTAAGTTGACAAATTAGAGGGAAGGAACTTAACAGTACCCATCGCCAACTCTTCGACTACTCGTATCTGTCCGAATAGTGGGCACAACCTCGCTCCCAAAGTGCAAACTGCGTTCTTGCAGCAAAGGGGACGCGAACCACGAATCCTCGGATTAACATTCTGCGGACGCTAGCTACTAATTAATTCCCATAAGATATATAAATGATAAACTATACACGAAGATTATTGCCAGACACAACATCCCGTGATTAAAAATCTATATAAGTATATATATAAATTTCTGTTAGTGAAGAGCAAAATAATCCCTGGAAGTAAATTAATATATATATAAAACCGGCTTATAGACACAATCCCTGTCAGTTAAAAAAGCATACAACACTGTAGGTGTAGACACAACATTACGAAAGTTCAACCCGGCACAATTCCTTGAGAGTTAAATATATCTAAAGACGTATACGTAATTTCCAGCAAGTCAAAGAAATAAAAAACGTTAAATGCAGATAAAAATCACAACAACACGCAAGTTAAAAACGGCACAAATCCTTAAGATAAAGAAGTGTCAAACTCTAGTACCTTCAAATCGAGGAAATGCAAAACTGTGCGAGTTGTTTGTAGATATATAGACACAAATATCTGTAAGTTAACGTAATGTACAACTGTACATGCACTTTAGATCCCAACATGAATACAACAAATTAATGTGCCTGTAGTTTGAGGATAAAGAGAAATCCTCCTTAAAATTTTTGAACTGTTAAGAAACTGTAAAACCAGAAGATTTATTTGTGGATAGCCACAAGTTTTGATTCTCTGTCTGTTTGTAGTTAAACATAAAGTTACAAAATGGGCTATCTGTGCTCTGCCCACCACGGATATCAAAACCCGGTTTCTAGCGTTGTATATCCGCAGACATGCCGCTGTGCCACTGGGGGAATCGTGGATTCTCCCCTGTTACAAGACGCCGCATTTTGCTTACTATAGTTGGGGGTACAACTTGTAGCATGTCTCTTAACTGGATGGTTTCCCAAGTTGTTCCACACTCCTTTGTTTTCCAATGCCATTAAGTATAAAGAGTATCCCCGTTTTGGAAATTCCAAATCCGCGATCTCACCACATCTTTATGTTTTGGGTGTATAGATATTTTGTGTCGGAAAAGGCTGTAATATACCCTTCCCAAAAACGATCCATTTTCAGTGGTATCAAACTACTTTCGAAACGCCAAACGGCTGTGGTTTTCATGTGATTTGCTTATTCGAAATCGTTTTAATGTAACGTACACTTTTTAAATTCCTTTAACTTATGTCGAACAACAAAAAAAAATACAGTATACGTGATCCAGGCAACATTATGAAGTATAATCAGGAAGTATATCCGTTTGGAAAAGCGACACAAGTTACTTTCACGACATATCCGTTCAACCATCGGATACATCAAGTAGCTGGAAAATAAAATGGGTATTCATGCTAGTACATATGAAGACATTCCCATCAAGTCGTCAGATGCAGCGCCTATGAATTTCTGTGCGATCGGAATGTTGAAACGGGCGCTGGAAAACCGGTGTTCTCAATAAATAGATTACGGAAAGCAGCACAAATGGGGGCGCACTTTGGACATGATACCCTCACGATGGAGCCTTTAGCAATGGAAACTACGATGCAGGTCGTCAGATAGAGGACGACCAGACGTGGTGGCATGGACTGTAACGACATGGTGAGATTTCAAAGTCATTTTAATATAACGTACTCAACCTCTGTCTTTGCATATATATACACATATATTCTCACGTGAAAGTGTGAAATGTACATGTAGTTTGTGGATAGTCTCACACATATACACGAATTTAAAACTTCAAAACCGTATTGAAATGTAAAATTATGCGGTAGGTACCTGTATCAATCCACAAACCATACGAACAATTCAATTCATCCAGTAAACAGTCTTAGTTCAATCTCTTAATACTTTAAACTCTATATCCCCAGTGGCTGACTGAGCATTATGTGGTTTGTGTAAGGATAAACGATAAAGATGGATTTCGATATTCAGATGGTACTTGTATCAAAAGGTTTCATTTTATAGTTTATTAGGAAATTATTTCTATAAATACATTCTTAAATCACAGTAAAATGGAGATTTATTTCTGTAGCTGACAGGTCGACTTGTTTACACTCATCGATAAGTAAAGTGGTGATGTTTCAATGACAATTGTCGACTTGTTTACACTCATCGATAAATAAAGTAGTGATGTTTCAATGACAACTGTCGACTTGTTTACACTCATCGATAAATAAAGTAGTGATGTTTCAATGACAATTGGACTCTGCCGTTTTAAAAGTGCTTGTGCACAAGGTGATTCGTGCACAACAGAAAGAAAAATATTTCGTTAGCTCAAATTAATAAAGACAATTTATATTTGTTACGCACAAAGCTATCTGTGCTGTGCCAACCGCGTGTATTGAACCTCGAGTTTTAGCGTTATAAACCCTCAGACGTTCTGCTAAGCCACCAGAGGGGCAGAAAGAATTTTGTTCGTTTGTTTGAAGTTAAGCACAAAGCTACAGAATGGGCTATCTGTGCTCTGCCCACCGCGAATATCGAAACTCGGTTTCTAGCGTTGTAAATCTGCAGACATACTGCTGTGACACTGGAGGGGGTGAGCAGAAAGAAAGTATAATTACTGATATCTGTAAGCATGAAACGTGGAAGCTGAGCAAAATAAGTTAGATTATAGGGTTTGAAAAGCTCACTAAATTTATAATGTTGTTAGCATTTTAAATCATAGATCAAGGAAGTATAACTCACAATTATTTTTATCCCGCTAATGAAAAATGTGAAATGTTTGACTTTTACACATCTTATCGTCCAAAGCATCTTTAATTGACATTTCAGTTACGTTTAGAATAACTCTCTGGGTTTTATGCTAAGTAGAAGTTGGTCCTGTTTGGGTTAAACATTTCAAACTTAAACTCAGATTTAATTCTAGACTATATACACCATCAATGCTTCGAATGGTAACTGTGGCTCAAACATCTTATACAACAAGTCTGTTTGGTCACGTGCGTGGCTTAAGACACGACAGCATGTAACGAGCTGACTGACCATTAGAATGAGCTCCATAAGCTACACTAACTGCCACATTACCACCTTACCGCCATAGCCGCACCGAGAACTGCCCATTTTTTTTGTACAACAGCTTCACCGTCAACCTACTACCTCGGACCTGTCACTGGCCATGGCAATCAGCAACCAACATTAGCGCTGAATGTGCAGTTTAGAGATTTTATATTAGTGGTTAGATTGGTGTGGCGTGCCGTAATTCCCCTTAAACACGAGGTTTCTCTCCCAGAGGAACTTGGATTTCATTAGGAAATATAAAAATGGGCTAGCGGCATGCTACGACTAATTTAGTCTCAACAACATCTAGAAGAAGTGAATATTTTGTCACATTTTCATAAGGCTGTAAAAAAAAAACAAACACACACACACACACGCGCGCACAGACTCAACTATGAATTATTGCTTGTCTAGAATAAACAAAATATCATATTGATATAATCTGATGTAAAATATACCACACATTTAAATAACAAATTTACTTTTGTACAGATTTGTGCAGCATATCTTTCATTTCTTGAAAAGTTCATCATCTTAGATATGTTGAAACAATAAAGCTATTTAAAATTATAGAATTGTTGGAGTATATTTTAATTGTTACAAAAACAACTTTTATTTTATACGGAACAGTATCATAGTTAAAAGCCTAAAATTTCAGCCATAGATTTTCAGAGAAAATCATTGTTTCGTTTAATACTGATAAATAACTGATGGAAACATCTAAGCAGTGATTCATCAGTAAATTGTTTTTTTTTTGTCACTACGATAAAAAACACATTACAATTCATTGTTATTTTGTCTTTGTGTATATGACTGCTAAGTGGAACTGTATTGTGAACATTGACTGATAGTGCGATCATACATAAGTGAAGCTAGTGAAAATATACAAGTTAATATTACCCCATGAATTGGACGTGGCGGGAAAAGGGTATGTTAATCTAAAATGCGGACAATGGACAAAATTTAACATATTGTAAGTAATGCAACAACAATGTAACACGGGTTATTACCTAAGATTCAGTAACAGTGCAAACAAAATAACAATTCCTGAGAGAGAGAGGAGGGGAAGAGGTCCACGCTGAACCTGACCCTCCCTGGTCCAAAACATGGAACGAATCCAGATGAAGAAGAAGAATCACGTACATAAATATTTACAGATAGATAAGACATGTACAAAGAAAGCTAGACGAACTGACAGAGGAGAGATTTAGGATGAGGTCTAGATTGATAGGTAGTTATGTGATTAGATATACATAGGAAGACGGATAGCAGAAAAGAACATACAGATACCAAATGTATCTGAAGACGAACTTTCTTTTTTCTACCACAATATCTAAATATTACTGGAACCATTTTACTCAGGCAATGGCAACACCGTACTTTTAATAAAAGTTTTAACGGCGACAACACCGTACTTTTAATAAAAGTTTTAACGGCGACAACACCGTACTTTTAATAAAAGTTTTAACGGCTACAACACCGTACTTATAATAAAAGTTTTAACGGCGACAACAGTTTTCGACATTGTGCCCCAGCTATGAGCGGGAAAAACAAAGGCTATAACGAGGTAGAAATATGAAGATAAAGAAAAAGTCGTGTTTTAAGTTAGAAGGCGGGAAAGCTTCTTTATCAGCGTTTAATGTCACGAGTTTCGAACTTTGCTATAATTTATTCACTAAATTGTTCTCGCCCGTAAACGTTACCCTCATCTTCGCACTAAAGGTATTTTCGGTATACAAACGATAAAGGTTTTTTTTTGGATATATATATATATGTTTAGCCAAACAAAACTGCTCTGAATTATAGGCCAGTTAATTATGCATCTCCACAAAGCATTGATAACCAAAATGATAACATCAACTATTCAAAGTGTATATAAGTTATATTTCCAAAGATAAATCTTTCTACTAATGATGATACTTTTTTAATCTCTAATGAGTGATACTAGGTACTAATATCAAAATAACTTCCACTGATGACTGTATATTTTCCTATCTTCTACGTTTTATGTAAAATGGCTATGAATAGTAACTTTTGCTCAGTGCCATTATCCGTGTAAGCTAAAAGCGAAACTGTATATTTATATTTGTGAATGAAATATTTCAGTTTAATTTACAAAGCATTTACAAGAAAAAGAACTTGTAAGCAAAAGCAGTGAGTAACAAAGTTGACAATTTTATATGGACTAATATGCACTAATACCTGTGTAAGGCTACTAAAGCAGATATGATTTTTTAATACTAACACTCTTTGGCTACAATAACACAATAATAAAGCTGTTTTAATTATTTAATTAGAACATTCCAACACACACATTGATTTTAATCTTTAGTATGTATGTATATACAGACGCACATTAAAAATAGTTATATTTTTTACAGTTCATCATTCAAAGTCAGCTCTTGATGTACAGAAAATAAGAGTGCTAACGCAGAATTCTTTAGCTGTGAAAGCTTCTATCAGGAGGCTGAGGACTAGCTTTTAGCTGACGAGAAAGTATTACTACAAGAAGATTAAACATTACGATATCATAGTTTGTATCAATATTTCTTTTTTATATATACTCACGGTGAATTGGACTTTTATACACGCGAATATGTAAGTAAGAGACATTTAAAAGAAGACAGTTATTTAAATCTTCCTGTTCATAACAGCAACACAGTGTGACGTTTTTTTAATTAACTTACGGTTATATACAGTTCTATGTGTGTAACTGTAACATCATCAACTTTTATTTATTTATTTTTTTCTAATGTCGAAACGCTTATCAAGGCAAAAAATTCGAGATATCAAATTAAAGGTAAAATTGATATGATAATTACTTTGAGCAAATTTGTACGGTCTATAGCTTATCATATTGTACTTGATATTATTAGTTTATTGCTATATTTACATAACTGTTCCATAGCATGCGTTGCATCTGAAGCGAAAATTGTTTAAAATGTAATTTTCCTAGAAACAGAACAGTAGTTGCATGTATACAGCTCAGGATTCGTTTGTAATAATATTTACTTATGCCATGTCGTACCAGGAGCGCATGTTTAAATTCTAAGTACGCGATATCGAGACATTGAGTAATAAAAGTAGGTGTAGTACAACAAGTAGAAAATAGTACTATGTGGGTTTTTAACAGGAAAGAACTTGAACAGTTTAGTATAGCATGATGCAGTTTATAATCCAGGACACAATATACAAAAAATAATAATATTAATAATAGAACGATAATTCTATAATTCTACACAAGGTATCGCAGAAGACATTAATTGAATTTTCCAATAGTATTGAAAGGAAAAAAATCAGATAAAGATATATATATACACACATGTATTTATATCAACAAGAAAGTTAAAGAAATAGAGTATATAATACGGTAGTCTTCTCAAACTAACAGCTAACAATTGAATATTTAGAAGGCCACGCACTGCAAGCATTTTATAACATTATTTAAAACCCTCTTGTACTTGGGTGAAGCTTTCTTTCTGTAATTTTCAAGGTTTTTTTTTAACAAATCATCACGACGAGCTTGGATGAAACTTCTGACTAAGAAAAATTGACAAGTACGCGCCCTGAGGTCTGAAGCGAGCAAGATACGTAGCGTGTCGAGCGTATCATCATTTGTCCTGTCAAATTTGCGGCTCTGGCAAGTGTGTCACAACTGTATCGATGTTATTTCCCATAATGTCTCGCTTCGATGGCTGTTTGGTAAACGTTGTGAACAATTTATTAGTCTTCCTATATTTTCAGCCACAATAAGAACAGTAAAACGATCAACCATCACGTGCCCCTGTTTGAGGCCGTAGGTTCAAAAGTTTCTGGTGAGTATCTACTTATTTCGTACGTTTTTGGAGAAGAAATGCAAAACTTATTAGTCTTCCTATATTTTCAGCCACAATAAGAACAGTAAAACGATCAACCATCACGCGCCCCTGTTTGAGGCCGTAGGTTCAAAAGTTTCTAGGTGAGTATCTACATATTTCGTACGTTTTTTGGAGAAGAAATGCAAAATTTATTAGTCTTCCTATATTTTCAGCCACAATAAGAACAGTAAAACGATCAACCACCATGTGCCTCTGTTTGAGGCCGTAGGTTCAAACGTTTCTGGGGAATATCTATATATTTCGTAAGTATTTTTGGTGTAGAAATGCAAATTATACAACTCTGGGTTTCTAGGGTAATTAGCATACATCATAATTTAAGTAAAACTCTAACTAAATAATACCTTTTTTTTTTTACTACTACTTGTATGGGGATTTTGAGGTAAATTGAAACTTGCATTGTTCTAACAGTAGTAGATTTTAAACTAGCTGCTAGACAGCTTACGATATATTTTCTTTCAAATATAGGTATGTAACCATCATTTTTTTTGCGACAAGTACAACTGTCTTCTCACAACTTGCTACAAACAGACGGTAAATAATAAGTTTAGACGTGGTAGTTTATGTGCTTGAATCCACAGCTGTTTTTAATGCTCCCACTTCCCAAACGTGAGACTGGCGAACAGATGATGCACCTATCTCTATGTGTATCCCATGTATTGGTTACTTCTTTCACCAGGACACGTTTTACCCTTCCCACAATATAGTTGGTACCTTCATTTAACAAGTCTGTATTTAAAGTGCGGCACTTTTCGTTTATAGCCTTGTTGACTGAAAAGATGTTTAATCTATCATTTAAGGTAAGAAAAAAAAATATTTCCTTGTTTTAAAATTAACACAACTGTGACATGGTCAATATCTATAGTATACAGCAGTGTCAGCAACAAAAAGATTTCAAATTTCACGACCTCTCTGATAACTATGAAACATTCAAGGGATTCTAGGATGTTGCCCCAGAATAATTCTAAAACATCTTGCTTTATTCATTTTCGCACTCGTTTTTACAAGTTTAAATCGATTAAATTTACTCCCTTTGCTACTGCATATAAGTGACGCACACACATGCAGTGTCCCACTGGCTAACTAACGTTGTACTTGGCGTGGGCATCTTTGCTAGTATACGTAAAACAGTTTCGTTTAAAAAGACCATTTAGAACTAAAAATAAATCATTTGTTTTTTTAAAAAACTGACGCTTAAATTTAGCATTTACATTTTATCACAAAAAATTGTGGAGAAAAGTAAGGAAATATTTTTAGTAAAAATTTTAAAATTTTCAAGTGAGACTATGTAATTCACATAAAATATATTAAAGAAGCAAAGGCATTTCACACATCACTAATGTACTTAATAAAATTGGTAATAATTATTTAATGAC
>NW_013665688.1:818717-823387 GCF_000517525.1 Limulus polyphemus
CAAACACTATTCCAAATACTTATATTTAATGCCCTAAGCTCACTTTCTAGTAAAAAAAAAAATTAGCAAGAAATATTTTGTTGTAATAATTTGTCATCATTTATAAACGTCTATTATGAATTAATAAATAAACTGATGTAGAGTTGAATCTATCTGCTATCTATTAAATTAAGACACCAAACAAACTTCCTTGCCAACCATTTAAACCGTTGATACACACTTAAGCTGTAACGCATAGTGATCAAAAGATTACCGAAGCTTAATCGTTTAACTTTTAATACATTACAAAACTCCCTTAGCATTATGGATAAGAGTAAGTGAAAAAAAAGGCTGGTGTGTGTGTGTGGGATAAGACAAATTAGGGTTAATGACTGTTCCACCTTTCATGTTATTCATATTACACCATGAAAAGTATACATAAAGTAGTTCACACCTGCATACACTCATACATATATATACCTCCATAAGTTTTTCTTAGTAAAAGATCTTAGACAATGCTTGAAAATACTTTAAATTATATTCATTTGCTGAACCTGTTATAAACCTGGTTATCTCCCTGTAAAGCGAAGAATTTGTTAGTACTTTATCTTGCTTTCCCCAAGGTTTCACCGTGAGATTAGGTTCGTGATATTCGAAAAACAAATAGCATTTCCACTCGAAAGAGTGAATTGTTATAAAACGTTATACTTACAAATACTACGGTATACAAAATACGGCTATATGCCCTCGTAGTTTACCTTATATTAGACTTTATTTAGGAACCAGACAAAGAGAACCAAGCTGGGTGTTCTAAATCATGTTCATATTCACAAAGAAACAAATATAAATATTGGATAACATACAATACATTCATGCACATAACATAAATTTCAGATTTACGTTATTTGCAATTATCACTAAAACACAGATGATACACACACACACAAATATCCTATCACTTTTAGTCTCATAAATCCAAGTAAAAAAAGGTGTTGCTAACTGAAAAATAAGTGGAACATGATATAGCACAAAACATCATGTATATGTAACTGTTTCATAGACTCTCGAATTACATGTTTTAGATCGATTTTTTAAAACTGATAAATACTATCAAATTATGGTAATTTACAATATTAGTGAAGTTATAACTGATCATTTGTTATGTAAAACGCACGATGTCCAACGTATACTATTTTCATCCTTTATAGAAACTAAACTCTAAAACAGCAGTTTTATTGCCACTTGGAATTAATTCAAAATGTTGAAAAAACATACTTTTTTTAGCGTTTATGCTAGTCTCCACATTCGCTGTCATTAGCATTGGTGTTTGTAACTAAAGAACATTGAACTGAACAACGAGGCTGGCTGTTATATATATATATATATATATATAACGTGTTCAGCGATAACGCGTCTCTAACCTTGGACTTTCAGATCCGCAATCCAGCACTCAATAAATTAGGTCTTGCCCGGCCCACTTGCTATCATAATTTTACCAGTTATTTTACATATTTATGTACATTAATAAGTACCCCCAAATACGATGTAACTGTTCTTCTATCTACGATTAAATGTATGATTATGTTAGATACTGCCAGAAAGAATGCTTTAAAAAGTTTATTCGCTCTTTATATTTTCAGATTATAATAATAAACAATTTTAAGGCATAGTATTTACTCTTAATGCTAGAAATAAACGTCCTTATAACACCTTATATAAGGTGTTATAAGGTCGTTTATTTCTATCATTAATGTCTTCTATACACCAATATGTACCAAAGCAATTAAATATTTACTCTTGTTAATTTCCTCATGTTCTTTTAAAATGAAAATAAGCCATATTGTAAGTTAAGAACCACTCTACAATAGCCTTTGCTTAGAAAAGACAGATAAACAATCAGACACAAGACTTATCCTAACCCAAGTCAGAAAACCATGCCAATAACTATTTAATGTTACTCACTTCGTCACATCTACTCGTATTTTGTAAAGCAATGATATTTTAATATTAAGAAATTGTTTTTTCTTAATTTATTGTTTTTATGATAAACTGTTATTTCACAAATTTTACCACAATACCTTGACAAAAGTTACTTTACCCTTGAAGACAGTTTAAATTTGCAAGTACAGCGTACAATGCATGTAATGTAATTTCTAACAAAAGCTACGTGTATTTCAGGCTCATACTTTCAAAACGTATTTTGTGTAAATATGAGAAGAAAACTCTGCCAGTCATTTCTTGTTGACAAGGTATTTCTTTCTCTAGTTTTTAAATTTTTATCTATAGTTTTAGTTCCAAATTAACTATCTGTTTCTAATCTCCATTAACTTATTTTTTCCTATAGTAAATTTTACTTTCATCCGCCATAGGTCACCCGCATTCCCAGAAAGCTCTTTATTTTTTCTTTGGTATTTTTAAACATTTCTTTATAACTACTTCCTAAAGAAAAAAATCACACCTTTTCCAATGTTCTACTCTCAGAAACTACTGAATTACATCATCGTATTGAAACCACTGTTTCCCATGTAATCACTGATGATCAAAAGGTTAATTTTGCACAGTCTGTTTATTTTTCAGTTCATCCCTGACAGAGAAAGTTCAACCTTTCAAAGTTGACCAGATTATACTTTTTTATTAGGAATTACTGCACAAAATTTAAAAGAAATATGATATATTTATCTTCTTAATTCCTACAAATTAATCATTGCTCTGTAAATATATCATAGTTATCTTTTTAATTCTTATAAATTAATCATTGCTCTGTAACTTTTGCTTAGAGATGACGAACAAAAAAAAATCATGTAACAGCTAAAAGACTTTACCCTAACTCATATCGAAAAACAAGACAAAACTTAATGTGTGCTACTCACTTCATCACATCTGCCTCTGCAGTAGTTGTTGTTTTTCGTCTTGCAAAATTACACAATGGGCTATGTACACTCTGTCCATCGCGGGGAATCAAATCACTGCGTTTAGAGTTGTAACTCCGTAAACTTACCGCTGTTCCACCGGGGGACCTGCTTCTGTACTATCTACGTGCGAAGTGTATATTTTTAGTGATTTTCAGTTAAAGTTATCGAGATGTAAGTTAGTAATCTTTACGTTAAACTAAGAAACTGGGGTGTAATTTAATCACTTCGTATCGAAAGTAAAAACCACAGTATACCGATGATTCAAGATATTATAAGGAACTAGGAACAGGCATAAAAAATATGTTTGCAAAATCATACAGGAACAGTACGTAAGCGTTATTCTTGTATGCATGAGGTTTGAAAATTTTCCGCTTAAATGTACTGTACATCCCCTTTTTTGGATTGATAAACTCAGCGCTGACATCACAAGTACTGCGACAAATTGGAAAGCAATTTCTCAATCCGGCTAATTATTTTTGCCATATTCAGTATTGGAGTAACAAAACTTTCAGAACTTTGTGTCAATAGTGGATGTGAGTCCTATTTCTTTATATAGAAATGTTCTCTTTAAGGGTAACAGGAGCTGGGTGTAGCCTAGAAGTAAGCGTGCTCGAAATGTACATCCAAGGGTTCACGGTGCGCAAAACATTGCGCAATAACGCATTTCACATTTAGAGAGCGTGGATACGCTATAAGAGTGACGGTCAAATCCTACTATTCGATTAGAGTAATCCAAGAGTTTGTGGTGGGTGATGTTGACTAAATGTTTTCCCTGTAGCCTATCAATTCAAATTTAGGGAAGATCATGCGCAGATAGCCTTTTGTGTAGCTTTGCGTGAAAATTCTGAAACAAACAATGGAAATAGTTGGAATTTTCGAGTCATTATACATTCTAGGTACAACACGGTAGTTAACGTTCAGATTAATTAGAAGAGACAGTTATTTTTCAGTTTTTACTGCTATATACGTTTCAAGTGCAAATTGTCAAATGAACTTTTAATGCAAACACTGGTAGACACTGTTAGATCAATTAATCGAGTAACGCTTGCGTAACCAAACTAATCACTTGTTAGTTAATAAAATCCAGCATAGTAGATAGGATCTAGATAGTGTGTTTGTTTTTGAATTTCGCGCAAAGCTACACGAGGTCTATCTGCGCTAGCCGTCTCTAATTTAGCAGTGTGAGACTAGAGGGAAGGCAGCTACTCATCACCACCCACCGCCAACTCTTGGGCTACTCTTTTGCCAACGAATAGTTACATTATAACGCCCCCACGGCTGAAAGGGCGAGCATGTTTGGTGTGACGGGGATTCGAACCCGCGACCCACAGATTGCGGGTCGAGCACCCTAACCACCTGGCCATGCCGGGCCCCTACTAGATAATACAAAAGGTAGTTTAGACTAAATTTGCTCAACAATGTCTTAGTTAATTTCTGATTCAATGTTGGTCTAAATGCATATAGCTACTTGCTCATATTTCAAATCTTGCATCAATCTTATAACAGTGGTCTGTCCCATTCAATATATTCATCTCATGTCTTAGTTAATTTCTGATTCAATGTTGGTCTAAATGCATATAGCTACTTGCTCATATTTCAAATCTTGCATCAATCTTATAACAGTGGTCTGTCCCATTCAATATATTCATCTCATAGAATTTTTCAAACATCTCCATATTTATTTATTTATCTCATTACAGACTTTTTTTTTTGAAATCTACTTTTTCAACTTAATATTATATTTTAAAAATTCTCGTTATCAGTATAACAATTATTTTT
>NW_013665688.1:824095-832119 GCF_000517525.1 Limulus polyphemus
TAGTGGGATTGACCGTAAGAATCTAACGCCCCACGGCTGAAAGGGCAAGCATGTTTGCTGGGACGGGGATTCGAACCCGCGACCCTCAGATTGCGAGTGAAGCTCCCTAACCACCTGGTCATGCCGGACCTCAAACTAGAGGGAAGGCAGCTACAAAACAGCAACCACCGAAAATCCGTGGGCTACTTTTGTTTCACCGAATAGTGGATTTAACTACCAATCCTATACAGCACACCCACGCCACGGAGCGAGTTTTTGTGGCTGATATACCGTGAACCATAAACCTTCGGGTTCACAGATCGAGCATGATAACCACATGGCCTCACCCTGGTCATATTCCTAGAAATATTTTTTTTTTACTCGTGTAACAAGAGGTTTTTCTTCTTATATCATTTTCTTGAACTTACATTCCTTTATAGTCCTATTCAATGTATACTCACTATTCACGTAGAATATTAGAATAGTGTTCCACTTATCTTATCGTTGCCTCCTGTGAAATATCCTCATTATTAATATATCAGTTAATTTTCATTTACAATAGCTGATTATGTCTACAACACAAAGTTTGAAGTATTCACACTTCGTATAAAAGAAACTGGATATTTTTTAAACGTATTTCCACTTTACCTCCAACATTAAATTTTCTTGAAAGTATTCTATGCCTATAAAATTAATACATTCCTGCTACTTCAGTAATTATTTCTATATTATTTGTTTATCTATATTATGCTCTCTTTGTTTTTAAAACCATAGTGAAGGAATCAAAATCTCTGAACGCTGCTCAAGATGGCTGAATATGAATATCCTCACCATCGTATATTCTGAGCGACCTCTAGTAATTTTTTATATGAGTATCAAAGCGTTAAGAACTAGTGTTGAATTGATCTTTTCTATAGATTTAGTTCTATTGAAGAATATACCGAAAACACGGCGTACAAGTGAAAGAAACGCAGGAGCTGAGTGGTCAGTGGTGAGGCGTGCTACAAGGCGACCACGGCTACTTAAATCGATCTTGTCTTCACTTCTCTACATTTCTTATTTTTAGTTTGTTTCACGAAAACTACGCCAAAATCCAATACAGTACTGTACTATAGTCTTTGTTCTATATTGAGTTACATTTTCTTATCCTAGTTCATTAGATAAGTGAGTCTCAATAACTGGCTCGGAATTTGTTCTTTAATAACTCTCATAAACGAAAATCTAACATAATAAAGGAAAACTGAGAAGCCGTATAACTACTCCATTCTTGGATTTTATTCAGGTTCGTTAAAGGATGTCATAATTGTGTTCAGATAGCACAAAACAAATCATTACTGAGTAATAAAGCCTTGAGAGGGAAGATACGTTCAAACGATCCCCCCAAAGCCCATATCAGTACTCAATCTTTCGTTCCGATCAGTGTAAGCCAAATAACTATTATTTAACAAAAATTGCCAATTGACTAAACCTTATTGGAATCGAAAACTGAGCTCTGCTTTATACCTATTGTATCGCTATATTCCGCTTAATAGTTACGTTTTTCTGAAAAGTAGATTTTAAGAACTGCTTTATTCCGTTTAAAAATTACGCTTCTCTAAACATGTTTAAAGAAATAGGTTTCAGTCACCGTTTTATTCAGTATAAGGTACTTGGTATTTCCAACCTGAATGACACCTTAGGCAACACATAAGATAGACAGTTGGATAAGAGGCCACAAGGTTCAAGTATTACTGTCCCTAACTTAGAGCTGCTTTTCAGAGGGAAGGCAATCAGTAAAAGCCGTATCCGCCGCCAAATCTTAACTGAATAATGGGATTGATAATCACCTTTGTAAAGTACCCACAGCTAAGAATACGGAACGAGTACAGTGGAATATTAAAGACCTCAACTTTGAACCTTCCGATCCAAAGTCCGGCACACTAACCACTAGGTTACGCCTGAATTATCCAGCTTAAGAATTACGTTCCTCAAAAGTTTCTCGCCAAAAATGAAAACGGTTTTATGCAAAGAATTACGTTTCTCTGAAGACATTGGTTAAAGAAATTTGGTTTAACTATTTTTTATGGCAATATATTTCTATTTATAAAATGCCATAAAATGATATATTTAAACCATCCAACGCATAATTTTTCCATGCGTACAAAGCTCCGCACGCATACACACACACACACACACACACATCATACATCATTTTGAATTTGATGAAATAAAAATAACTTTTAAAAAACAGAAACAATACAACTTCCGTGCTGACAACTAAACTAGTGATTATTGAAACAAAAATGATTTCTTTCAATAAGCAGTTTTCGGTTGTTGTTAATCGTAAAGCTATACAATGGTCTATTTGTGCTCTGCCCACCACGGGTATCGAAACCAGATTTTTTGGCGTTGCAAGCCCACAGACCTTCCGCTAAGCTACTAAAGGGAAAGAGAGGGGGCATTATGTAGTTGTGAGTATCAATTGTTTGCATCTATTTCCGTGTTTTACGTAATTAAGGCCCTGATTTATACCTTTGATGTATATCCTCAAAACTGTTTTGAGTCTGCTAATGAGCCGATTTTGAAACACAAAATATATTAATGCTCAAAATAATATGTTTTATCAGCCTTCATTCGTATTATAGTTAGGGAAACAAAGAAAACATGAACACATAATTCACTACCTGATTATACATACAAAAAACACCGAACACACTGTCCACAAATTGAATACACAGAAACACAACCCTGAATATACCACCCATGATGTGATTACCTATAAAACTACCACTGAAAACATGACCCACAAGTAGACAGTATACACAAACAGCACAAAGTGTATTATCTACAACCCAACTGCACTTACAGAAATCAATGAGCACGCTGCGTATAACCCGACTACACATAAAGACACCAAATACAAACAGCGAACATTACCGTCGGTCGTCACGACAATAAAGATGCAGACACCAATTAACGAATCACATTCAACACGACTGTCCATGCAGTCAATAATGAAGTACCACATTCGACATGACTGTCCATGCAGTCAATAATGAAGTACCACACTCGACACGACTGTCCATGCAGTCAATAATGAAGTACCACACTCGACACGACTATTCACGCAGACAACACTGAGCGTACCACACTCGACACGACTATTCACGCAGACAACACTGAGCGTACCACATTCAACACGACTATCCAGGCAGACAACACTGAACGTACCACATTCAACACGACTATCCAGGCAGACAACACTGAACGTACCACATTCAACACGACTATCCAGGCAGACAACACTGAACGTACCACATTCAACACGACTATTCACGCAGACAACACTGAACGTACCACATTCAACACGACTATTCACGCAGACAACACTGAACGTACCACATTCAACACGACTATTCACGCAGACAACAGAACGTACTACATTCAGCACGACTACACAGACAACAAAGAACGTACTACATTCAGCACGACTACACAGACAACAAAGAACGTACTACATTCAACACGACTACACAGACAACAAAGAACGTACTACATTCAACACGACTATACAGACAACAAAGAACGTATCACATTCAACACGACTATACAGACAACAAAGAACGTACTACATTCAGCACAACTACACAGACAACAAAGAACGTATCACATTCAACACGACTATACAGACAACAAAGAACGTATCACATTCAACACGACTATACAGACAACAAAGAACGTACCACATTCAACACGACTATACAGACAACAAAGAACGCGCCACATTCAACACGACTATACAGACAACAAAGAACGTGCCACATTCAACACGACTATACAGACAACAAAGAACGTGCCACATTCAACACAGCTATACAGATACTAAACAAAGAACGCATTAATTAAGAGTCAATTATGCATCTAGACAATGGAACTTTAATCTAAGTTTGTAATAAACAGAAGTACTAAGTATTCATTATGTCATTTATGTTAGGCCGAGGCCATATTGTGTTCATGTCTCTGATGATACTACAATAAAAAATTCAAGCAAAGGTTAAACACCCATATTTCATCATACAGATAAATGTACAACTTAGCGAGTTCACTAGAACATACATATTAGCTTTTTTTTCTTTGTATTAAGTACGTTAAATAAAGAAGCAAGTATGGTAAGGAGTTTCAGGTCATTTAGTCTCACTACATACAATATCTCAAGATTGCAAGTTACTAGCTCGGAAACTACGGCACACACAAAAGCGATTGCTCGACTTGGTTTGGATAAGAATGACAATGGCAGTTGTTTTTTTTAAAAAAAAGAGAAAATAATAACCTAAATATTAAACATGAGTACGTTCGTTTCTTATTTTACCCAAAGGTCTACTTATAGCTATCGTACAACTAGTTAGGGTTTTGAAGTGCATGTGTCTGTGTTATTTATCGCCAAAAAAAGTAAGCCTGTATTACTACCTTACGGAATCAATATAAATATGTTCCTTACATCATTTGGCATGGAACGTTTGCTTGACGATCAAGAGGGATAGAAGAGAATCGTCCTGTCTTTTACTACCATGAAAACTGGATAATGTCATTCTGTCGGGTATATCTATAGTAACATTATGTCACTCATGAGACTACTATACTAAAGCAACCATAAAACTCGTTTTGGTGAATAATGTTCGTTTCAAGGGCCATAACTGAAGATATTGAAAGCTCTCTGAGAAAGAAATATTGTGTATGTTATGGTAATAAAGTGAGGTAAATGTGGTCAAGCATACTCAACGTCTTGACAGACTCGCGTCTTCATGGCCCTCATGAAGAATGCCGCTTCATTTCACGGCATTACTCACCCAGAGTTTGTGTCGAAGAATTGCTTTACCTAACAGCTGCCAGGAGTGTTTACGGTGGTTTCTATGGCTACCAATAAGCCAGTAGCTTGTCGTTCTGAACTTCAAGGAAGAAACAGGCATGATAAACGTCTTTTTTTATGCGTGTGTGTGTGTGTGTGTTTGTGTACATGTCTTTAAACCTAATTTCATAACCACCATGCAACATATATATGTATATATATATGTGAAAATCGATTTGAATACTACGTAGCACAAAGTACAGCATGTTTCATTCTACCGTTATAAATAAATTATTAAAGCTTTATAAAATATTATTTGTTTTTGGTATTTTTGGCAAAACTGCTAAGGCCATCCCCAAATTTTGAAGCACTGATCAGAAAGAAGGCAGCCAGTCAGTAGCACCCAATCACCCACCATACATGCTAAGCGATTAACTGTCACTCGTAAAATTTACCTATAGCTTTAAAGTAGCAGGAATATTTTGTGGTATCGCACAGATTCGAACCAGGCTCACCAGCTCCGAATCCAGAACTCTACCAAGGGCTAACACGCTCCCAAAAACAAATTAGCACTTTTTTTATACAACTTAAAACAGATGTTTTATGTGTTACATATTTATCGACTGCTGATATTTTGATTTTTAATGTAATTTACCTTATAGAATTGTATATAACTACGATAAAACAAAAAAACCCTTCACAGCAAGCTTAGCTTCATTTATTACTCCTCGAGTGATTTACTTCAACATTAATCAGAACAAATATATTTCACTTCTAGTCTTAAAGACGAAAAAAAAAACATACTATTTTGGTTGTCTATGTTGGTCATTAAAATGAAAGTAAAATAATATTTCTTCTTTACCTGTTCTTAGACTGATCATTTCAGCTAAGCTATAAACCCCCTTTAATAAACAAAACATTTAATATAACAAGTTACAATGATAAAACAAAATTAAGTTAATAATATTCAAACCTACAAAATAATACTCACATGTGATCATGCGGACAGTCTCATTTTATGTTCAGTAGTAAAAACATGATTTATGGTTACTTCTTTTAGTATTACAAGGATGAAACTTGTAGTTTACAGTGGTATCTTATTATATTCACGTATCATTTAATTTCATTTAATAGTTTTCGACTCTGTAAAGGTTTTTAGTCTATTACCTTGGGTAAAAATTTACAAAACTTGTAAATCTGTGGTGATCCATGAAACTTTCCCGAGCTTTTAGTCTGTGAAAGTCGTAAAACAAAATGTCAAATAGGATTATTTAGCTTCATTAACGCAAAAGTGTAGAATTTTGAATAAATCATCTGAAGTAAAGGACGTTTAACATTTTATAAATATTTTTTAAACATATCTATTGCATTGCTAGAGGATAAAAGCTACACGTTGAAAAACATAAAAAATTCTTAATTTTATATTATCACATATCTATAAGAATGACTGGACGTGTAAATACAGCCAAGTTTTTAATTCTAAAATACGCATGTGTAAGTTTTATAACTATGTTGCCCTCTACTGGTAGAGTATTTAAACACTTTACAATATGTACATGCATTTGTTAACAATTATACTCATATTTGTGAATTAAATTTAGTATGTGTAATAAATTCAAACTAAATGTATATAAAATATTTTATGAACCACCGATCTGTGGTAAACTCACGTGGAAAATCGAGCTTTTTCTGCAAACATTTTTATTTCATAATTATTTATGGTTTCATATTTTGAGTGTTGATACTGATACCTGATACTGAGTTTTTATTGTTTTTTTTTCTCGTTCCTTATCATCGTGGTGATAAACTACTTTTCATAGATACTTTTATACATACATATTTTTGATATAAATTTGGCAGATTATTTACAATTAACAAAATAATTGCCTACAAAGTTTCTGTTTATTCTGTTCTTGGGTTTGAAACAAAATAACCTATTTCAGATACCCTTGAATATTTTTGATATATATATATATATATAATAAGTTTTACGTATTTAGACTAAGAAAAAATTATCTAATATGAAAAAAAAAAGAAAAGAATTACTTATGTACTTCTGGTTAGCTCTGGAAATTAAATAAACTACGAGTAATAATCTCTAAAATTTAGTTCATAAACTTTTGAATGCTGTATCGTAGTGGTAGGACAAATCAATCTCGTTAGATAGGAGTTAGGCCTATTAGAACGGTTTCTAGCTGTGGCGACTCGTAGTTTCAAGATTACAACGATGAAATATAATCGGGTTTGGAATCCATATAATTACTACTTTCCAATTAACGCATGCCGAGTCTCAATCTACATCAGCATAGATAATGAGTAGTACAAATCATGCTGAGGTTATTAAATGTGAACTAGATGAATTAAAGAAATAGACTCGTTTCAACTACTTGACCAATTTAGTGAAATGATACACTTAAGCTAAGAAACCAACTCAAACTGGTGACACGTTTGAACAAAATGGCCAACTTAAATAATTAAAATGAACTCCACTTCTGATATAGACCTTTTTTTTTTTAGCAAAGCCAATTTATCTAAGTTTGTCCTGCCCTCAGAATACCATTATATCATGACAATATCGGCTCGTTTCCAGCATCATACTGTTTGAAAAACGGGATACATGTAACAATATCTTTCAAAATCATACACGTTTCATCAAGCAATATCTAATCAGCGTTCCGCGTCCCAAAAGTCGATAATCGTGCATAGAAAATGCCAGAGACAGTTTTCTCTTTACTGTATCATTCTCGACCACGTAAAAAACGCTGTTTACACGTTACAAATACAAATTTTAAAATCTCTTCATTAAGGAAAATAGCAGATACTTCCTGTCGTAAACAGCCTTTGAAACACACTGTACAATAAAATGATCCAGTTTCTTCAGTAATTGAAAAAAAAATCATTTATGTATTTCCTTTACAGACGTTTATTTCTCCACGATTCGTTGTTTCCACACAAGTAGCTTGACATTTGACCTAATACAAAAAGGTAACGTTTTTCATCCCCATACATAAATCAAATTATGTTTTCAAGCAGTGTTAATATAGCAGAAGAAATAAAACCTTCATATCACGTCCTTCGGTGCATGTTAATGTTAACGCAACTTTTTGTTGAATTTAATATTAGGTATTTGCAACCTGAATGCCACCTTACGAGAGTTTTGTTTTTTTGAATTTCGCGCAAAGCTACACGAGGGCTATCTGCGCTAGCCGTCCCTAATTTA
>NW_013665688.1:832550-843110 GCF_000517525.1 Limulus polyphemus
TGAGTCGAGCGCCTTATCCACCTGGCCATGCCGGGCCGAATCCTTACGAGAGACATATGCTACAAGGTCAGGTCAGCATAGCCGTCGCAAATTTTGAACTTCTGACAAAAGAGAGAGGGCAACAAGTCAGTAGCATTCGCCGCCTGACTAGCGGGATTGACTTTCACTTTTATAACGCGCCCACGATTGAAAATGCTGAGCATGTTCAGCGGTACTTTGTGTGCTCAATCCGCAGCCTCTTAGTTAGCCTAACCATTAAATCGCGTCAGCCCCTTAGTCAGGCTAACCACTGGATCGCGTCAGTCAGGCTAACCACTAGATCGCGTCAGACCCAATTTTAAATTTTTCTAATGCCAGAAGGTTTTTTAATCTTTACGAATCAGTTGGTTTTCGACCAGCATTTGGTACTGTATATATATATATATATATCGAATTTCAGCAACCTCTTCTGGATAGTATAAAAATGTGATAGTTTCGAACAGAACATAGCTGCAATGTTTATTAGCTCCCCACCAGCTCTTTGTATTTTCTGTCTTTAACGTGTTTTTAACTTTTTTATAAAAAATATCTACGACATTTTCTTTCATATCAGTTTTAAATTCTTAATAATCTCAGCACTATCACTTTGAACAAATGTAGACAACAAATACATTTTTTTCACGACTTTGATATTTTCGTATATACATATTACTGAATGAAACTTGTAACTTTTCGAAAACTATAGTTTTTGTCCAAACTCTGAATATATTTCAGTATAACTGAAGTCATCAACAGTTAGTGATAAAAAAAAAAATCTTTTAGGTTTTCACTCTTTCAGCTGCCTTGACTTCAACACGTTTCTTGGCTTATATATCTTCATGGCTTCTTATGCTAGACTTTTGGTATTCTATCCTAGTTTCCGTCTGAAACTCTATTTTCTTCTTCCTTTGTTTCTCACTGTCACCTCTCCCCTTCACCGTAATGCTTCCATCCAACTGAAGTATTCTCTCACGTGGATTCTAATATTTCACTTCTTTGGCAAAATAATTTTATCAGTCTTCCAAGCATATCAAGATCTCCGCATGATATTATTTGTTATTTTCTTTCCTCTGCAACTTTTCATTGATCACATTTCTTGACTCCCTCAAACCACTATGTTAATATCATTTTTGAAGAAAAATCACTCATTGCTTTATGGTTTCCGCCAGATTCCAATTTTCAGCTCTATACACTTTAAATGTTATTGGTTTATTTTCTCTAGAAGTCAACATCTCTCTATCACCACAGAGATTGCCCGGTTACATGTAAGAAGTAAATCGGACAGTGCAAATTGTCATTTGAGAACAATCTTACTAGACAGTGCAAATTGTCATTTGAGAACAACGATACTACAAGTGTAAGCGTCCTTTTTTTTCTTCTTTCGCATATGAACTTTGAGCTTCTTTTCGTTTTCACTTATTCCACTTACCAGGTTTGTTTGCTTTGTCTTACGGATGTTGATTTGAAGTATGTAAGGTGTGTTTTTTTTCACTCCAAGATCACACAACAACGTTCTTGAAGCTAACTCTCTTTGGACTTGAATCAGCCAGTTCCGAGATAATCTTCTTATCATCCTAATAGACAGTATTCTTTTCGGTAAGGCGAGGAGACAGCTATCGTAAACCCAATGTTTAACTTGACAGTTATATCTAATACGGAAAGTATAATGGCTCGAAACTAGAAGTTCGTAGTTATGATGGAACATGTCAATACTATAAAAAAAAGATTAAGTGTGTTTGGTCAACCATGATGAAAACAACTTTAAGAAGTTTCCCCGCTTTTGTTCTCTCTTTTTTTTTTCAGCCGATGTAGTACAGAAGCAGTTTAATAAATTTTCTTTACATTTTTTTAAACATGCTCTAGCTTATAGTTTACTGTAAATAAGACTATGTTAAATTCGTGCATATAAGGTATGCACTACCTCCTGCCAGAGAAGGTTACTATTTCTACTGGAAATAGTAAAAAATTAGCACAAACATCTATTTTAAATGTTTTACAAGGATCGATTTTAATTGATCAAGCAAAGAATTGTCTTGCGAAATGACTTCTCATGTGATATTTTCAGTATGTTGTATTTCGCGACCGAAAAATGATTTATCGTAGTTTTCGCAAACTAAAGAATTTCAATTTTCACTGAAATAATTAAAATATAGTTAAACTATATTCTTAAATTTAAAATAATTTCCCGTGGAATTTAGTTTTAATAAGAAAAGTTTTCTTTATATTATATCTAAGAATTCAAAACTTAAACCTTTTGAATTCCGAGTGATTTTGAAACATCAAAAACTAAATAACGCTAAGTTCTAATAAACGAATTCTTGTTTAATCATTCTTTTCACACACAGACACACACCCGGTGGGACAGCAATAACTTTACAACGCTCAAATGTGGAGTACGATTCCCCGGGGTAGACAAAGTACAGATAGTCCATTGTGTAGCTGTGTATACTAAGAATTGTTTGTTTGTTACGAATTTCGCGCAAAGCTACACGAGGGCTATCTGCGCTAGCCGTCCCTAATTTAGCAGTGTAAGACTAGAGGGAAGGCAGCTAGTTATCATCACCCACCGCCATCTCTTGGGCTACTCTTTTACCAACGAATAGTGGGATTGACCCTCACATTATAACGCCCCAACGGCTGAATAAGCGAACATGTTTGGTGTGACGGGGATGTATACTAAGAAAACACCAACTATCGTTCTTTGCTATGACACGACTTTGCACAGTTCTTCTTCATCAGACTTCATGCTATATTTCATTATCATCACTTATCTGTTTTTTTATAACCGAATACCGGCGTTGTTTGTCACTTTTATTATGCGTCCCCACCCAAGGGTCCAAAATGTGTTCACTGGTATCATGTCTCGAACCCCAGACCCTTCGATACTCAGCTAAACACGTTAAATGCTAGGTCACACACAACCCACTATCTGTTTAGACGAAATTTCAAAGTACTTCCAAGTAGTCTCTTTTGACAAAAACTGTACCTAACGGTTCTAATAAACATAAAATAAAATATTTTGTCAGTATCAATCGTATTTCTGAAAGTTTCTGGTTATACAAACTTAGTGCATGTTTGATTTGTTTGTTTGTTTTGAATTGCACGCAAAGCACTTGAGGGCCATCTGCGCTAGCCGTCCCTAATTGTGAAGGAATAGGCAGCTAGTCAACTTCATCTATCGCCAACTTTTTTTACTAACAAATAATGGTATTAACCGTCAAATTATAACGCCTCCATAGCTAAATGGGGCGAGCATGTTCGGTAACGTGAATCGAACTCGCGACCCTCAGATGGCGAGTTGAGTGCCCTAACCACCAGATCATTTCAGTAAGGGTCATATTAAAGTTTTGAAAAATATAGTTATCATCGTTCCTTATTATCCATTTCCCTAATTGCAACTTATACGATCATATATGTATACCGTATATTTGAGGATAACAAAACACATGTGATTGTCTGCGTAGATTTACATAATTTTCAAGGACTTGTATTCGATGATGATGTATTTACTGCGTAGTCTTTGCTGCTTTTTGTTATTACCAGTTTCAATATATCCTTCATGCTCTTTCGGTTGAAAATGCACAGTAATGTCAGGTTGACTTAATTGAACCAATTCACTTTACCTTTACTGAAAGTAGCGTAGACAAATGACTAACAGGATATTAATAATTTAGCTCCGTGCAATACTTGTTTAACATTAAATCACTTTATAAAACCACTAAGGATCAATGTCCCTGCAGCTGGTTTAACGTTTTTATATATATGTTGATGGTTAGTCCAAATCCCAACTTTGACATTATAACTTCTTTAGCAATATCTTTTAACATTGCCTTTCCGATAAAAGAATTAGCACACAGGATCACACGCAAAATGCGTAATGAATTTTGGTTAAAAAACCAAAAAAAACTCGAGTTCATTCGAATAGTTTACTATTCTTCTCCAGAAGAAAAATAGTCAAATATTCGAAAGCACTTGAACTTAGGGTTTGTTTTTTTTAAATTCATTTTTAACATTGCCTAGTGGCATCTCCAGAAGACTGATAAGGCGTGGTAACAGATTTAGATTTCCTTCTGGAGTATAAAATAATAATTTTCATTTTTGTAGTATCATAGATCTTGTAACTAAATTTTATATTAATCCAGTATCACTCCTTCTTGGATCTCTTTTTTTTTTATGCATGTGTACGTTTTTTTTTAAATATTCATCGAGACGCATTTGTTTCAGCTAATGATTCAACATTGTACAAGTCTTGAATATATTTCACTCTAGGAAATAAAACTGTAGCTTCATTTAATTCTTTCACGTTCAATTTTTTGAAATATAATTGTATAATTTGATCACAAAGTATTTCAAGTTCACTATGATATAGATCTATGTATTTTCAACTTTAGATAAAAATCGTGTTTCATGTTTCTTCATAATCATATTTTATGTTGCTACACGTGATGTAACTGTGTATTATGTAATGTTTGTTGAAGTTATAAATACTTAATGTGATTTTTTGTAACTTATACATACATACATACATAAGCCTAATCAAACTGACATACAACACGAAATGATTAACTTCTTCTAACATCGCTAACGAGCTGACAACTTTATTTTCTGCTGTCCTTATTCCAAATAAACAGAATACTTTACAAAAGCAGAAAAAGACGTCTACTTCGGATATACGGAAATCCTGAAACAAACTTCATTATTTCACGTATAAATGTGACACCCTCAGCAAAAGCTGAACTCTCGAACACTTTCCGGGTGTAAGGATTAGATTGAAGCTAGACAAAAAGCCGGAAGTACTTTCCTAAGTGGTCAAACGCAAGTACGCTCTGACCACTTCTTCCAAAGATTTTCGTTTAAAACTTATTGAACGATAATAAACTAAATGTAACGTTTTCCAAATTCAAATAAAATATGGTATTACTCTTTACATTATTACAATATCATTTTTATGATTGTGCCTGCACTACCTCTTTTTCGCTGAATGAACAGAAAGCAGGCGTATTATTCTATATGGGCTATAACAAAAACTACGCCTTTAATCACGTTACACAATGATTTCTTCAATCGATTCTGGGAACTACTAACAAGCAGGGAACACTCTTGCTCGAACCTTCTGTGATACGTGTACTTCTCATTGCAGCAATGGACGCAGCCAGACAGCAGTTGGGCGTACAGACATTAAACCGTCTAGACGCTTCTGGTGAGAGGCCGCGATAGTGTGTAGGGGTTAGGAACAGATAACCCAAATCTCAAGAAGATGACACAACAGTATAAGCTTGGATCAGACGAAATATTTATAGATCTTGTTATTTATCTATGATAATCCATCTGGAGGCGTGTAGCTACATATATAAAGACTCGCACTCATTTTCCCTTTCTTATTCATATACAACATAATTAACTTACATATAATTATATCTACAACACGAAGCAGCTCCCCTTTTATCTCATGGCACTTCTTATTTTGAATATCCTAGTCCTTTCTTTGTTTCCATATAACATTTATATTCTCCCAAACAGGACCCATTGAGGTAGGTAATCGAAATTAAGTAATATATTTTGTCTATGGCTTGTGCATGTTCACCAGCACAATCTTATAACTGCACGTTATACAAATGAACGAATTATTTTGAAAAAAAAAGGTAAAATAATTGAGATCAAAATCCAAGTAAGTCTCAAATCAAGTCAGAATAAACGGCCTTACAGTTTTATAAACCCCTGAAAAGCCGCTATTCCTAAAACTTAACTCATTTTATTCTAAACCAATACGAAAATGTTTAAGGAAAACTGAAAACTTCATTTTCCAACTTCTGAACATAAAGACATACTTAAAGTATTAACCAATTTTATTTAATCACCTGTTTGTGAGTAAAAACAGGTACTATAAAGTATGTTAAAAATATTGAAATTACTTGTATATTGTATATTTTAAGGAGGAAAACAATTCGAGCTTAAGAAATCTATGTTCCATCAAGTACACCAGAAGTTTGAGAGTGGAAAAAATAAGCAAAGCAGACTTTGTCAGTAATATGGTTGCAAGAAGTAATGACTTGTGCTTCACTTAAATATTATTGGTTTCTCGACTTCTTTGAAAGACACGGTTTCCAAATATAGAAGAAAGTCCATCCCACATTTTATACTTATACAGTTCTAAGAATCTTTCGTGAAACTGTTACTACCTAAAGCAATTTTTATTCAGTCCATGGAACGAAGCCTAAAATTTCGGATTATCATTAGCGGTAGGTGGGACAGAGACCATTATATATCATTTGAAAGTTTACTATCTATATATTACATATCCAGTTGATAGATTTTCCTATTTGGCAGCTGTCTTGTAGTAAAACAGGCAGGAACATAAGTATCATATTATAGACTTTTATTGAAATAAAACCACTACTGGTTATATATTTGTGCCTGTTAGTCTCATTTATTAAATTATTCTATCAAAATAACACCTGTAATATATAGATGATGGTTAATGTGAGACAGATTAATATATATATGAATAGCTATAATATTCATATTCACCTTTAGGATGTCACAAATAATGATATATATGATTATCTGGAAGAGAAACATGACTGAAAAACATAGAACTCATTGTTGAATTTTCATAGCTCAAACAAAATCATTAAAATCATGTAAATGATATTTCTCACAAGATTTACGCTGGAACATTAATTACCTTAATAACTAGCATATAACGTAATGCATACTCAAACAGAAAACCTAAAGTGCACACAACTTCAACTATATGTCAGTTTATAATTAAACTCCAACTTATTTGTTCTACCATTCAATTATATTGTAACATTAAATTCAGTTAACAGTTTTGCTATATTTGTTTTATGTTACGTGTCTAAAAGTGTCTTACTTTGTTGACACACATATTTCTCTGTTTGTGACCCTGTATGTGTTCTCTACTAGCTATGTACACATCAAATGTAACTTTTTGCCTTCATCGTTTTCTATTACGAGGCTGGTTTATGGCAGGTCTTTAACTTGCACATGTCAGTACACAACATCCCATTACAGATGCACTGACAGTCGGGTGCAGTGTATGCACAAGTGCATTTACATGCTAACAATTTCATGACGGATTGCAATGCTTGTTCTCAGTACATCCAAATGAACATTAGAATACCTTTCTAATCATGTTCTAATTTCTACCCCATGCCCACAAAATTGTTGAAACGTTTTCTAGATTCTTTATCCATATTTCAGTTTGATAGCTAGCACGTAAGACATGTTCATATAAGCAGTGTTTGCATGGCGGAAGCTCAAATGACTCAATCGCACCGTTCTTTGCACAGAACATGTGGTATCTGTAGGTGATCAAATCTGTTGATCCATTTTACTTCCATAGAATTGACAAGTAATTGCTCCAAAGCTGTGAAATAGCTCTACGGATACATTACATTCTGATCCTAACTATTTAAGACATTCCTGTACTTTATCTCATAAAGTTGAAAGCTTCCTTTTTCTCCAGCGAAGTAAATGACACTGTTGCAACCAGTAAATGTGTGTACTCCTAATAAAGCCTCATGAGTTTCTGAATCAAGATGTTTCCTCACTTCTTTATGTCTGTGTACATGTCTTATTTATTGTGACTGATTTCGGAAATATGTGGACAGGTGTGTGTTTTCTTATGGCAAAGCCACATCGGGCTATCTGTTGTGCCCACAGAGGGGAATCGAACCCCTGATTTTAGCGTTGTAAATCTACAGACTTATAGCTGTCCCACCGGGGGGCATGTGGACAAGTATCCTTGTGCAGAATACGAGACAGAGGATTTGTACATCAGTATTACCTAAAGAAACAATTATGACCTCATAATTAAATGGTGTAATCTGTGCAGCGCGAAGCAGAATTCTGGTATCCGCCTCTTCTTGGGTGTATTTTAATTCAACTCTTATACTTCCTAAACGCTTTCTCTTCTCAGCTTATTACATTCTTTACTACATTTCACATACAGCTCTGTTTAGCTATCTTGTGCTTGCCATTGGATTGATCATGAATTAGATAAGGTTGTTTTTATTATTTTCAGAGCATTTCTCCATAAAGAGAATTGCTGTCTGTGGAAAATTATTTTGTAGATAAATCATAACTGCAGCATCTGTTCTTTCCTTCCATTCAGCATTTTTAATTGAAATGTCTTTATAGGCACCAAATACAAAATCGATATTTTTCCTACCTACTGAAAGAAATGTCAGAAATTACCTGAAATGTCTTATGTACACCACGTATTCCGTTCACCACCATCATACCATCCACTATGCATGCTTGTGGGTTTGGAATGTTATCTTCAGACTTGAAAATCTTCTCTAGTTCATTTCCAATAGTTAACTTGCTTGTTGTTTGCAGATTCCCCTCTGGCGTGGCTAAAGACCATGAAAGTAGTCCAAGGAGATGAGCTGGTATTTTATGCATCCTCAGTTTTCTACTTTGCGCTGCAGTGACTATAGTTTAGATGGATATTTGCTCCAATACAAGCTTTAAATTGACGTCATGTCAGTCGACCTAAAACTTTGATCCTTTAATAATACCCTTCAACGTGTCATTTTGACAATATCACGCATGATTTTATTATGCATTCCGAAAGGAATAAAATAATACTTCACACTATTTGTTCTATCTATAAATAACACACTCTAATTAGCGTCTAATTTCCGATGGAAACAAAATCTGCAGTGAACACGAATTATATCATATGATATATATATATATATATATATATATATATATTTATACAATTAAAACGCAAGTAAATTATTCGCCATTTAAGGCCACGGCATTGCTTATTTTTGTGAATTACCCTTACACTCCTTCTCTTCGTAATACTTTTATGCGATGTATCATTCTTTCACGCCACGTTTATTTTACACAGTTGGTTTGATACTTAATTAATATATATGTGTTTTTTTTATATATGTAAATATTGGACCATTTTTAGCAAAACCATGGTTTCTTTTCAGTCAGTTGTACATTTAAAAAATAGCGGTTAACATTTTCAACAGATGTAAGTTGATTTTTTTTATTGAGGTGCTCTATTGTTAGAACAAGTTTCCTTATCTTTTAGGTTTTTCTAAGAAACGGACAGAATTCAAATATAAATTAATTTTTCACACGTTCTGTGTCAACTCTACTACAGGCTGAGTCATCCGGATTTTAAGTGTGTGCATTTTTATTATAACAAACATAGTTTAGTATAATTTAGATCAGTTTATTCCGGAGGAGCAATTAGTTAATTCTCTGCCAATCATTTATTGATCGAGTTCGACTGTTTTTATAAGGAGCTTACATGTTCTAATAATGTAGAAAATTGTAAACGTTGTTAGTTTTTACAACGAGTTGAATATAAACATGGGTCGTTCAATACCTTAGATAACATTGAAGGTGTTTGTTCAACGCATTTTTCTCATTTTGTTCATTGTGCACTTCAAACCAGATTCGTAGATGTAGCATTTCTGATCTATATTTTTGTCTGCCACAAATCACTGCTAAGAAGGCTTTATGCTTAATACCAGGACCCATCAATGAAGACGAATGAATATAAGACGAACCACAGTCTTCCTGAAATGTTCTTTATACGCATGAACCAAACGTGGTATAGTAGTTAACGTGTTTGGGATGTGAATCAAAGGTTCACGGTTTGTGTCCCATAGACGCAAAAACGTGCTTCGCACTTTGGGGGAAGTAAGTGCGCTATAAGAGTAATGGTCATATCCCACTATTCAGTCAGAAAATAGTAGCCTAAGGTAAAGTTGATTAGCTGTCTTCCCTCTAGTCTATCAGTTCGAATTTTCGCGGAGCTGTGTTAAAAAATAGTATTTGTGTGGCTTTGAGTGAAAATTCTATATATGCATTGGCATTGTCACACCCCTCTGGCCTATAATCAGTAACTGACTTCCAAAAAAAGAAAAGTCTGAGAAAATATATTTAATATTCAAGAACATTTCATCACCATTTTTAGGCCTATACATGTTTTATTCTTCGCTAGTAGGCACTTAACACAAAGCTTTTCTCTTTATCAGTGGGTTTAAGATCATAAAGCAAAATGAAAACAACTGCTTAAATCCCAATAACAAATACTAATCTTATGTATTATTTCTTGTTTTCTTGCAACTTTCCTTACACAATTATTCTTAAATAATTGACCGAAATACAAATACGTGTATAAAAAGAGTGTAAGTAACCTATTTGCTCTTAAGATCAAAATTCGTATTCATTTGTTCGTCTTCATTTTGTGTATAAAATGACATAAATAGGGAGCTTTTTTTTATTTATTTATTTTTAATTTCGCGCAAAGCTATTCGGAGCTACCTATGCTAGCCGTCCCTAACTTTGAAGTGATATATTAGAAGGAAGACTAGTCAGCACCATCCAATGCCACATCTCGAGAAAATGCTGGAAACTGCAATTTTATTACACTGAAGTCTAAAGTAAGTATAATAGTTTAAATGAGGTTGAGATAACATATGAACTAATTAATTAGGTCAGAGACTCTTATGGTTGAGAAACAGACATCCCTAATTTTTCAAC
>NW_013665688.1:843192-863503 GCF_000517525.1 Limulus polyphemus
AAATGTCAGTGACAATTAAAATAAATAAATCAAAAATAGTCTTCTACATTAGAACTCGTTTCAAACCCAATTTACAATTAAGGTATATACTAAAATACATTAAATTTATTTTAAAACAGAAATAGATTATTTTGTTTTTAGCAAACTAAACAGCCAAATTTAATTTTCCTACAAACTTGAAAACCATTGCAGTATCGAGAATATTACTACAACACAGAATATCAACAGTCCAAATTCATAAAATAAATAAATAAACGTTGAACAAAACTGTGAAAACAAAAACGTACATATTCCTCTTAGACTTACGAGAAATATAATAAATAATTTCTAACTTATAATCCCCCATATTACGAAAACGTAAAAATCAATCATATTAGTAGCACGTGTATTTGCACACTACGAGCAACTACTACTAGTTCGAAAAAATTATTACAAAGTTGAGAGACAATTTATGCATAAGATTTATCTGAAACCACTAGACATCACAGTTCTCGCATAAATCACATGGCAGCCAATGCAAATCACAAAATCGCGTGCAGACCTACTTTGTTGTATAACTCAAGTATAAATACGCTATGCTGGCTGATTACTTCTGGTACGCCATATTGTTCGCAAAATCCGCCAGTCTACACTCGTCACTCTTGGCAACCGCCATAAACTAGTTTTTTTAAAAACACCATTTTTAGCAGCGTAAGCTACCTTATTATTAACATGAAGATGAAGTCTCTTTGGAACTATTTAAAATGGAATAAGAACTATGTGCACGTACATTAATGTATATGAATATAAAAAACAATAACAGTAGTTTAGGGTTATTAAATCTGTTTCTCCTACCGAAGATGGAAATTTTACGTCAGTTCAACTCTCGGAACTGATTACCTTGTAAAAACAGCTCGTGTTGATTGAAGAATTAAATAATGATGTTTCAGGAGTCATGTACACAAAGCCAAATATTTGAAACATTACAAAATATTCCTGTTGCATGGCGGTTCTATGTTGTTCAAATTTTTTGTTTGATTTGATTTCCAGATATTCTTGCTTAATTTGGACAGTAAAAGGATTTACAAGTAAACAAAAAAAGTTTGGTTTGTTTGGAGATTCGCGCAAAGCTACACTAGGGCTATCTGCGCTAGCCGTCCTTAATTTAGCAGTGAAACACTAGAGGGAAGGAAGCTAGTCATCACCACCCACCGCCAACTGTTGGGCTACTATTTTACCAATGGAAAGTGGGATTGAACGTACATAATAACGCCCCCACGGCTGAAGGGGCGAGCACGTTTGGTGAGACGGCGATTCGAACCCGCGATCCTCAAATTGCGAGTCGAGCGCCCTAACCACAAAAAAAGAAAAAAAATGTCGATGGTAGCCTTTACGTTACACTTGTACGAACCCCAGAACATCAAATCAAATCTATATTATTCAAAGAATAGCGTGAATACGTACGTGGGAAGCAATTTTAAACTTTATTAAAGTATGCAAAAATTAAATTAGAAATAGGAAAGCATTACTCTACAATTGAAACTGCTTTCAGCATAAGTTGTTCCTCCTAGTACATTACTCTGCAATTGAAACTGCTTTAGGCATAAGTTGTTCCTCCTAGTACATTACTCTGCAATTGAAACTGCTTTCAGCATAAGTTATTCCTCCTAGTACATTACTCCGCAATTGAAATTTCTTTCAGCATAAGTTGTTCCTCCTAGTACATTACTCTGCAATTGAAACTGCTTTCAGCATAAGTTGTTCCTCCTAGTGCATTACTCTGCAACTGAAATTGCTTTTAGCATAAGTTGTTCCTCCTAGTACATTACTCTGCAATTGAAATTGCTTTCAGCATAAGTTGTTCCTCCTAGTACATTACTCTGCAATTGAAATTGCTTTCAGCATAAGTTGTTCCTCCTAGTACATTACTCTGCAACTGAAATTGTTTTGAGATTCTTATACGGATAATTGAAACAGTAAGAGTTTCTTCTGTAAGCAAGCCAATTTAAATTGTTTTCAGGAGAAAGATTGTGGAAGTTTACTTTCTGAAATAAAGCAGGTTAGAGCGGTGATACGTACTTTGTACAATGTCAGTTATAACCATGCTGGATCAGTGAAAATTTATATTAAGTTCCTAAACATAGAACATATTTAAAATCTTATTTCACAACTGAAATATCTCTCTTTGTGAAATGGCACAGAAAGTTACATTTACATGCATCTGTTTCTTAAAAAATTGTCGCGAGATCTCTTAAACATCACTAGGATACAGACTTTAAAATATCTATAGGACCTTGAGGACATGGTGTCTCATAAGAAGGAAAAGTTTCAAAAGTGAAAAGCATGTAATTAACTAAAAAAAAGTTTTACATCACGGATAAAACCAATCTTGAGAAACATGACTCCTAAATTTCATACAAAGCTTGTTTTTATAGCTGAAATTGCTCGCGACTGCGAAACAACTTTAGATGTGTGTACAATCTGGTAATTGGCAGTATATTATTACTTGTCAAAATTCAAATTTCATGTGTAATCCATATTCATACATGCCTGAATGTATTTTCCTGACATGCAGTAAGATTGTTTGTAGTTAAGCACAAAGCTACACAATAGGCTATCTGCCCACTACGGGTATCTAAACCCGGTTTCTAGCGTTGTAAATCCGCAGATATACCTATTTGCCACTAGGGGGCATGCAATAAGAGCTAATGTATCTGGAAGTTAGGTGTGCTGGTAAAATTTTCGTTCCTATTCTTGGTACACGTACTTTAATTGGTGAGTGATGTTCCACCCCAGGAAACTATCAAAATATGCAAGTCATAACTGGTAAATGGGGGTCTTTTGCTAGTAGTAATTGGTATAATGTGAATATGTTGTCGGTATAGTTATTCTAAGTGTTAGTATATGACTAGTATTGTTTGTTTGATAATTTCTGCGTAAAACTACACAAGGGCTATCCAGGAGCATTTACAACTCAGTGGCTTCTTACTGTGAGGTAAGCTAAGCTCCTCGTTGCCTTTGTTCGCTTATATCTTGGACAATTTCGTTTTAAAAAATTAATTTAGACTAAGGTAAATCACCTAAATGATTTGTGCAAATGAAAATGTCCAAATGTTTTTGGAAAAGAACCCCCCCCCCCACCACACACACTCTGTAGTGCTTGCTACATCCCTGGGACCATCTGTGCATAACTACTGAGCCACCTATATATGTTACTAGTAATTGTTGGTATCTGTATGTCTTTGTCAGTAAATAGTTGTTCCATGTTATTATATGATTATAATACTTCAATGGTAAATTTTTGCTGTAAAAATATATGTGCTACGTGCTGGTAAGTGTTAATGTGTGCCTACTTGCAAGTTTTCTTAAGCTGAATGTGAACTACTAGCGAATTTTATAGGGACTTGAAGAAAAATATATCATATTTTCTAATGAATCCGAATTCCAACAACGAGTTGAGCACTGCAATAAATCATTGTAAAAAGCAAACAGCAACAGTAAAAACAGGAACGCGTATTTTTGTCTTTTGAATAGGCCTAATTCACAAAATGAGCTCCTTATATCTCAGAAAATCTTATCTTATAAGAGAGCGTCCTGAAATACAGATATAGAGATATCAAAATGTGACAAATCTAGGTTTCTCCTATAGAGTTTTACGGACCATTTGTATAGGACCACCTCCAAGTAATTGTTCTTTTTTTTCGTAAAGTTCTTTCCAGCTGACGCAGGCTTTTCTGGAAAATTGTCACAAAAACAACACTAAGTGTTAGATCCGTTAGTTTAAGTTAGATTTCATCAGCTTGAAACACATCTATTGCCGCCTGAGTTCGCCGAGTGGGTCTAGACAGGAAACGACAAGAAGAAGAAACGCTGGTAGCAGAAGATCAATGGAGACTGGCTGTGTTTGTTCGCTGTGTCCGGTTATGTTGCTTGTGATCAGTCACTACCGAGGCCGTTATGGTCTTCAAGTTGCCTTTCAAGCTAGTCGGTATTGACGACTCTGGGTAGCCGCAGTCTCCCCAAGTACGGTTATGAAGTTTCCTTGTTCCAGTATGATACGTAACTATGTGCAGCGCAATAGAGTGCTTAATGGAATTTGGCACGTAATACACATAAAAACACTGCAGTGTAGTTGAAGTTACGTCATTGTCATGAACGTTTCTGTGAAAAATTTTTTAAGAGTGGCTCCATTTAAAACAAGGACGGTGTGACAATGAATTTATCTTAACCCTTCAATTGCGGTTGACATCATATGATGTTAACGTAGACGACACGCATTGACATCGTATGATTCAAGCATTTTGCGCGCAACATTTTGAATGGCCCGGCGCAACAATTCGCGAATCTTTGCGCATGGGGGGTAGGCATATTTACACATGTCACAAACAAAGGGTTAAACCAAAATTTCCAAATATCGTATTTACTGCATTTAGATACTTAGTAGTTCTGTTGAGAACCAAACTCGAGGTAATTTTAAGAATGAATCTAACTTTGATAATATGCACTTTTTAAAGTTTCAAATTTAACAAAACGTTTTCTCGATAAACTCAGCCTACAAAAACTTTGGCATAATTTATTACTTACAAGGAGCGCGTAAATACATTTAATACTAAAATAAGGATACCATATATCATAGTACTGAAAAAAAAACATAAAAGCATTATGATATTTTTCTATACGTGGTCGATAAACACAAGTCTAGACAAATTCGAATCCTACGAAGATGTTATTAGGTGGTTGTTGTTTTGTCATTAAGCACAAAGCTACACAATGGGCTATCTATGCTCTGCCCACCACGGGTATCGAAACCAGGATTCTAGCGTTGTAAGTCCGCAGACATACCGCTGGGCCACTTGGGGACTATTAGGTGGTGCTATCAAAGTTTTTTTTTTTAATACACAAACAAAATCTTTAAATTTACTGAAGTGAAAAATGTCAAAGGTGTTTAGCCAAAATCGTAACAAATTATTTATTTTTCCTAACAGCGATTGTATTCTCTTCTCTGTAATTTTACATATAACCACACTATGGATCCAATGTTCAGTATTTCGAGCCCTGTAATCGCAAAAAATATTGTATTCCTCACTTTAAGGCCGTGGGAGCGTTATAAGAGTGACGGTCAAATTCCACTATTCGATTAGACCACTAGTCGACGGTTGGTAGTATTGACTAGCTATCTTCCCTCTACTCTATCATTTGACAACTAGGGACTACTAGCACAGATAGTCCTGTACGCGAAATTCAACAAGAGCAAACTCTTAAGAAGTCTCAAGGCTAATTTAAGTCAACTGAATTATCCACACAGTTTAAGTATTTCTACTTTTATTTTATTACACTGTATTATAATTTCGCACTTTGATGTCGCATCTTTGAAGATATTTTTATTTTGCTAAATAATCAAAAATTATATTTTCGCTACTTCTTATACAACCTACATCCAATGTAAGGCTTTTTTTTGTCTAAATTGGTTAAACATGTATATAAATATATTTGCCTGAGTTACTTTTCTACCAACAAGTTACTCTAAATTCATTTTAAATATTTTTTTAATATAATATTCTAAAAACTCAAATAAGAATTAAAGGAACGCCAAGGAAACATATATCAGTGTTAACTATTCTACCAGTATGCAGAGATAGACAAATGTACGACTCGTTAAATTAAATGCCTATATCAGTATTTACTTCTGGTACAGTAATCTTCCTTAAATATAACATCCTTAACCAATTTAAGCTCGGGAAAAAAACGCTATACATAACTTACCAATCATCTACAACCACGCTCTTCACCATAATCTTACTGTGTATATACCAGGAGCAGAATCGATCTCCAAAGCTTGCACACAAAATACAGCGTCTTAGATTTATAAAACACAATTAACATGCTGGCAGTAGAACAGAGGATAGACTTTTAGAAAACTTACTACAAGAAAACTGATAATATTACGGGCATACTGCCGCAGTACTGATACACGTTATGTGTCATGCTTTAACGTAGCGTTGCAGCAACCGTGGTAACTAACATACACGGTGCTATCTAACAGGAAATTTATCAGACTGATTCATAGAAGTTATGATTAGTGGTTTATCACATCTTCCGTACATTGAATACAGTCGCTGCTATGAGTGGACCACAGTTTCATAAACTGCTGTTGTGTTCGTTATACAACCAAACGTGAGCTCTCAATAATAACACATCTTCATAACAGAATCTCGGAACTAAATTCCCCGTTTCATTTCTAAATACCACATTTAGGCCCTGCACAAATACACCATTCATCATATATGGTTCCGTTAATGCTCATGTTGCCTCATATTTATCTTGTATAACCGGAAGATTTAACTAAATATTTGAAAAGTGTGTATAAAATGAAGGTATAAGTATATAAAAATATATCGTTTATATCTACAATAAACGACAGTGTATTGATCGGATGAATCCCAAATACGTAAAGATAATTATAGTTTAGAGACGTAACTTGCAATAATAATCTCCATTTTTTACAGTGTTCTATGTTAAACTGATAAGTACTTTGGTACGTTTTAGAAGAGGTGTTCTCTTTTTAAAAAGTTATAACGTTCCTGTGATTTGTGTCGATGCTCACAATTAAATATAGAATAATTTTTGTTTGCTTGTCGCTAAGTTTAAAACTACACAATGGGCTGTCTGTGATATGCGTATCATGGGTATCGAAACTCGGTTTTTAGCGTTATAACACCACAGACTTACCGCTGAGCCACTGGTGGACAAGTAGAATAAAACGCCATTATATAGAATTCATGTTGTTGTTTTTTAACGGTAAACTACCAGTTACGCGAGAATCATTGGTAAACAAAAAGTTTACGCCCTTGCGTTAAATAACGTTTGTATATGAATGCTGCGAAATCATTTATAAAATGAACCAGGAATAAAAAATAGTTGTATTTGTTTAATTATTTGTTATTAAGTACAAAGCTACAGAATGGACTATCTGTACTGTGCCCACCGCAGGTATCTAAACCTGTTTTTTAGCGTTATAAACCTTCAGACGTACCGCTGAGCCACGAGAGGGAGGGGTAAATTATTTGTAATTATCAAGCTCTGAAAAGCATAAAAACTATCATCGAATACAAAGAAATATAAGAATAACTCTGTTAGTATTATCTAAGAGAAACTAGGTGAACTACTGTGTCCTTAAAAACACCGAAGTAAAAAAACAAATGGCAAACATAGAAAACTTATTACCAGCAGTTAAATTTCAAAACATTTTCATGTATCTCGTCAAAATGCAAGATAATTTTACATTCCAGATTATAAAAGCATATCAAAGTCTGGGGTATAACTATAAATATAACTATTTTAAGCCAGGTTCTATGTGTATTATTCATTATCATAATTTCGAAGATCTTAGAATCTGTGTCATTAAACTGAATTTTCTACACTCTCAGAAAATTAGGCCTAAGAATGAGTCTCACCCACGTTAGATAATAACATACAAAAAAATGGCTACTACCGAGTGAATAAATTGAATTTTTCTTGCTGGGTAAATTTAAAGTTTGTTCATCAAAACTTCTTACATCTGCAATAGTTAAGTATTGTTAAGAAATACATAAAACTAACAATAATTCAGTCATACTTATCTTAAGCAGTTACTTAACGAATGTGGTCAAAACGGTAAGTTTAAAGCAGGCAGCTTCTCATTAGAAGTATGGTAACGGGAGCTATTGAGAAGTTTAAATATGCTGAATAATCAATTGTTATTTTTGAAATTATTTGTAATCTGGAATTTTTAATGTGCTAATACTAAAAAATACAATTCGTGATTTAGGAAACAGCCGTATAAAGTGTTTTAATGGTACTGAATGAAGCCACTTTTACAGATTGCTTTCTAATTCGAAAACAGTGGGACTCGAGATTTTGGATCAAATACTTTTTAAGTGAAGTTTCCATTCATTGCTTTTAAGGCAATGCTAATTCAATGAATGGGTGACTACGTTATGATATTCATAAAATCCTAATATTGATAATGCTGTTAGCCAAATTTATCCCCTCTTAGGTTTCTTTAGAATGCGACAGAAACTGTTTCTGCATATCCAGCTTGCCTACTTATAAAGCTCATAACATCAGAGCTTGTTTGCATCTTATTTTAGAAATAAAATACAATGAATACAAAAATAAATGAATAAATCACATCGCAAGTTATTTAATTCCATAACCTTCAATGTACTAGAAGCTGTCAAACTATCAGGTGTCAGCTTTCTCCCTACCAGTTATAATGCATTCGTTTGTACATAATATTGTGAAGTCAGGAGAATGAGGGTTAATAAGGTATCACAAAATGATCTTTTAGTAGCAATGTCCCAATGCGTGTTTTTCTTTTGAATGACGAAGTAAACCGATGACTCTAGATAACTAGATGACTATTATATTTATTAAAGGGGTGGACTATTTGGTAAATGTATCTTATTTTTTTATCATCCATCCTTTCACCTTTTCACGATTGGGAGTGGTGGTACAGATTTCATTTGTAACCAGAAATTTCGAGTCACAAAGAGGTTAATGTTTTCAGCTTTTCCCCTTTTATAACATCCTTTCAATGACAGATTACAATTGAATTTGGAATGATGTATATGTTGTTTTAGTGTAAATAGAATAAAGCTTTACTTTTGTATTTCTCTACCAACAGTATTGAATAAAACAAAAATCTCTCAAACGTTAAAATATTGCAGTAAGTAGGTCAACAATGACTAATTAACTAAACAAGAGCAATAATCGTGCAAAGCTCTAGAAACTGGTCAATAATCAATTGACCACAACTGAGTACCATCGTTGAAAGATAAACCTCTACTATTTCTACTGAATGTTCACAGTCGTTCGTTCACGTACAATTAATTTCATTTTCCCCATCAGAGCACTACACGTTTCAACTATCACAACAGAAACTTTTGTATTATCTTTATTCTACCACAATCTTTTCAGGATAAGAAACTTGATTTATTTTCATTTTTGTTCAACTTTATTTCTCTAAGAATGACTTAAACAAAACAAACAGAAATACGGATGGAATTAGAAATAAAAACTTTGTAACGTGCAATAAATAATCATCCGTAAAATGATTCAATATTGGAATTACCCGTTAAAACAGTTCGACCTTCAAGAACACCTATCTGTGCAAATTCCAATTCTTAAAGTGAACTTGCAGGGACTATTTTCTCAGGAGACCAAGTTTCCTAAGCATTCACGAATTATTTTTATACGCTAGCCTACTGTCATTATATTTTTCGTCTCACGTATAATATTTTGTTTGTAAAGTTACCCCTCCTGATGTTGATTTGAGACCGTTTTGTAAGAATAGAATAATTAATAATGCTGTGTTCAAGGGTTCATACAAAAAAATTTCAAATATAACAATTAAATTATGTTTACAAAAAACAACTTATCACACTCCAGAAAAAAAAGATTTTTTTCAAACCCGATGTTTCGGCCTGCACTTTTCTCATGGATTACAACGTCGCATACATATACATACTGATAACCGAAAAGAACACATAGAACAATTAAAAACTGACTTAATTAACAATGGTAATTTCACGCGTTATCGCACGGATATTATAAGAAACTTGAATGAATAAACGATAGAAAATCACAGGCTATCGAACACACACACAAATGAAAAATACAATAGCAATAATAATTACAAAGGCCAATAATTATTTGTATATTTTAGGTTTATAAGAATGAATCAGGAGAGACTCTTGGAATTTACCATCAAGGAAACTATTACATTCTGCTTAATTTTAAATAATGTTTTATCTACTGTACCATGTTTCATTAGAAAGCGTTCGGTAGTGGTCTCTTTAGAATCCAGATTCACGATGGCACGGATTTTCCTTTAAACGTTCATGTACTGGACGACTGGTTTCACCAATGCATTTATTATCACACATACCTTGTGCCAGACAAACACAATGGTTCTTTGGTACAATATGAGGGAAAATTACGATTAAGTTATTAATGCTGCAACCATGTAACACAACACTTTGTGATGTTTTAACGAAACATAATGTTGTGTCTGTGGTGTTTTGGAAATGTATAGCTTGAAGAATGTGCATGGGCAAGATAAACATCTTGAACATGAACAGATAATCTCTAAATTAAAGACGAAATATAAATGATTAAGAAAACCTGTCCCATGAGTTACTTACGGCACTACTGATACCAGACACTTATAATTTCAGCAGCAAATATACAATATTAAAAAAACTATTTTACTGTAAGTCATTATTATCATAAAAACGCAAATTTTGTTTTATAACCTAGAGTAAAATTCATCAATCTACGCAATTTATCCGTATTTCACCGGAAAAAACCGGAAAATTTAAAATTACTCCATGCGAATACCTCACATTTACAATAATTTTGTATTCTGAACGATATAAAAAACATAGCTTGTCTAGAAATGTTATAAAGTTTGAACTATTTGTAACTTTATGTAATTTTTAATTAAACAAACAAAACATTACCTTGTTTCAACGAATTTTATTTCCAACTTATAATATAGTTTGTTTGTGTGTTCTCCTGAAGAAGAATAGTCAACTATTCAAAAGCGCGCGAGTTTTGGGTCTTATTTTAAGTTTATTACACTTTATATGTGATCCTTTGTGCTAACTCTTTTATCAAGTTTGTGTGTTTGTTTGTTTTAGAGCAAAACCATATTGGTTTTCTTGCTGTGTCAACCGCGGGGAATCAGATACCAAATTTTAGTATGGTAAGTCCATAAACTTATTCATGTCCCACTGGGAGACACCCGAAATACAGAACCACTGTCGTTCATAGTTAGTATGCCATGGTATACAGTTTTATTCGATTCACGTATGAAAAACAAACGCAAAACTATTTTTCACAGGGTTCGTAAGTCCTACAGATAATTAAATTTTAGGTTGTAATTACTTGCCATGAGTGAATTTGATGTAATAAATATTTTACTTTTCTAGCCGTCTAATATTTAAACAACGCTTAATATCAGATTTTAATTACAATTGCGCTTAGTTGTCATTAGGTGGAGCTAAACACTAAACTTGTGATATTTTGACTAATTCAATAATTTTAAGTGCTATTACGATCGTTTCTTATTGTTATATCTGTCAAGTAAACAAAGCATACCATTACACTATAAAATGAAAACATAAAATAATTTAAACGAGAAAAAAAAACTCCTATAAAAATACCTCCATAAATGTCCTATTTGTTAAATATATATTTCATAACTTTTATTTTCTTTATCAGTGAGGGATCTAGAAATCAAATCAAGACCGGAAGATGCTGGGAGTGTTTAGGTACACCCGGTTGCAATCTGGGTATTTATCAAGATAGTGTACAAGTGTAACATGAGTGTAATGAAAGAATATAATTTATTATTTTCTTATAACAAAATTGTGAATCTTTGTACCGTGCAAGCTGTGCCTCAAAAAAGGTAAGAAATGACCTAACAATCCGAATCGCCTTTTGCGTATAATCGTTCGTGCAATTTTATTGGTGTTGTAACTTACTGTGTTTTATGGTAAATTTTTACCATTGTTTTAAAATACAATAAACATCATTAGTAGTAGTCACATTTGTAAATTCTACCTAAAATAATTACAAAATATGATTTTTACACACGTGAACTTGTTTCCGTTCAAGATACGTGGGGAAAACTGGGCAAAGTTTCTTCTCATTCATGTTGTACTATAACATTTTAAACGTCATAATATCTGTCCATATCACACTTTCTATATTCAAAGTAGTAAGAATACCTGCGGTTGCTGACTTGAAAACAATTTATACACAATATAAACATATATTTAAGAATATAAGTACGCATATCTGTAGAAAACGTGTAAATCGAAGTCTACTAGTTGTGGGCTGTAAAGTATTTAATATATGTCGTTTTTGTAGATTTGTCTCGCTATCTTCACTTTAGATTGAACTTGTATTTTGTATTTATCGCAGAGCTACTAAGGCTAGCTGCTGCCGTTCCGAGTTTTGAAGTGCAGTTTTGAAAGGCAGCCAGTCAACAAAATCCTACAACCCGCCACCTACAACAAGGAATTTACTGTCACTCCTATAACGCATCTACAGCTTAAAGTGATAGGGAAGACTTTGTGCTTTCGCATGGATTCGAATCCAGCTCGCCAACTCCGAAATCCACAACTCTTGTTGGTTGAATATTACTTTGTCATTTCAGGATAATTTTAACAGATGATTCCGCTTATTTTGAAAAACAGGAAAACGAGGTAACATTACAGCAGTCTTACGGAAACAAAATGCACATAAAATTCTTCTGGTACTTTGTAGCGTGTTACGACTTATCTTATCAGCAGTTTAACTTTACATAGATAAAAACTTCAGGAATTAATATGCTCTAGCTAAGTACCACAAAACATCAATATTGTTTTACTTTTAACACGTCAGGTTATAAACATTAAAATAAGGTCCAAGTGTGAACATACAAACCTATGAATAGAAGGCACTGGAAAACAGAATATACAACGAGGTGAAATAATTTGCAAGCGCCATCTAGCGTTTAGGTTAATTGGTTCATAATTAAAATCAAAACTTTTGTCTTCGTATTCTTGTCAACAGTACACATAATTTGTTGTTAATGATATAGCTAACAGAAAAAGTAAATGTAATTGTCCGATTTTTATTTTAATCTTCCAGAAATATGCACTTTTTAGATAGTTCTTGCAATTTTCTGAAAGAAAAAAAAGAAACTAATTTCGAGCAGTGATCAAATTGTATGTTCAGCAAACTGGGAATATTTTCTAACCACTCGATTTTTAAATATAACAACAACATGAGGCATAACTGCAAAAGGCAAATTTCTTTGTCAATTTGAAATATAGAATATTTGTTATAATAAAATACAAGTTTTTTTGTTTTCTTAAATCGGGAGATTTAGACGATAATATTGATATTTCCTCAAACTAGTATAAAGCATATATGTTAATATAGTCTGTGACTTTAAGCAGGTTTAAAGGAGTTTATTTCTTTGTAACAAAAAAATACTTCTTTAAATGCCTAATAAATACACTGAATTTCTAGAATCCTAAAGTTTTTAGTATATGCTAAAGCTTGTTACATTAAAGTTATTTTCTTAAAACGTAAAGCAGAATGAAATGTCTTCCGTTATCCGTTTATGTTTGATAGGCTTATTACGTCAATAAGTGAACCGAGCGAAGGACAAAACTGAAGATGTCTGCTTAATATCAAAGAAAACTTGTAATAAATAAATTAACAAAATAATAAATAATGTAATAATGTGATCAAAATTGGTATTTCTAGGCTACGTTCGACAACAGTGAAATGTCAATCAAGTATTTTAGCATATAATTGAGCGTGTATGCGTAAGAAAAAGTAAATGTATTAAAATAATCATTTGACGGAAATCTTAGACAAATCGAATACTACCAGATGGCGCCAAAGTAGAACCCAATAGAACTAAATAGCAAAATTTACTTAAATTTTTTTAATGAACTTTTTTTACACGTTAGATATAGAGTTGCGAGCTTTCTAAGTAGACCAAAGAAAACAGTGTGGTGCAGATATATACTTACTGCTGGTTCATGCGTCTTTATTTGCAAAAGAATTATATGACATTAAATATGCAATGAAAACTAAAGGGTCTTCCAAACAAATGTAGAGAGCAAAAACATTATTTTTAATTATGCCATCCAATTCAGTACTTATAAGATGACGTTTATTCAAGTTCTTCAAAAAGCCACCATCTCGAAATAACTTTACAGTTTTTGAACGAATAAATGTTATTGAAAAGTCCTTGATATAGTGAGTTGTGTGTGTCAAGAAAAATACCGTAGAGCTTCTGTTTCAGTAACGGTATTTTAGGTTTAAATCACACATATTCGATGGCAGCTATCACTAATGTTATCATTTTTTGTGAGAATGTACTTAATCAAACGAAGAATAAAGTCAACATTTTAAAAGAACACGGAGGCTCCTAATGGCTTCCGTCGACGTCTGCTAACTTTTTGTTAAAATATATGTCCTCCTCCATGACATCGTTGACACTAGCACCATAAATTATCCCATCCTATTTGAAAAAGTTAGAGCTCACATTGGAAAAATCAGGAACTTCGCGTGCTTTCGTCGTTGATCAAAGTTCCATGAAGATAAAACACAAAGTTCCGGGTATCACACAGTCACCCACGCACATATACACTTTTTATTTTCAAAATTCCTCATTTCTGAAGATTAAGTAGACGTATAATTTTTTTCTTCTTCTTTAAAACTAGCTACCTCTATACAAAATAAGTATTACTAATTCATATCGCCGCCCACTTTCAACGACGATACAATACTTGTACAAGTTCTCTCTGTCTAGTTATACTTTTAACACTTTTTTGATGAAAGATTCGCGTTTTGCATTTTCTACAGTATTTGGTTTTATCACTTTCATAGTAAAAATTTCTGAAAAAAAGAGAGTCAAAAGTGTTTTACTAGACTGTTACATTCAATTTTTATTTTGTTACAAAGCTTATAATGATCAGAAGTTCAATTTATATATAAAATATTTAAATCTTACAAGGTAATGATAAAGCAAGTTTCCACGATAGAGCTGCCAAATGTGAAGGTTATTTTTTTTACGGTTAATTATTTTTCTTATTAAATGTACCACAGAATTTAATACAGAAACGTCCTTCTTTTAAAATATAACCTAGATCTTAGGTAACAATATATTTTCATAAGAACACAATTATCATTTTCAGAATAAACTGAAAAACGCGTTGAAGTCGCAAATTTTTATGTATTTACTCTTCGCTTGTTTGTTTTGTAGTTAAGCACAAAGCTACACAATGGGCTCTTTGTGCTCTGCCCGCCACGGGTATCGAAACCCGGTTTCTAGCGTTGTAAGTCTGCAGACATACCGCTGTGCCACTGGGGGGGGGGACTCTTTGCAGTGAAAGATAATGGATAATTTGAACGTCATAATATGAATTATACTTGCTAATACTTATGCTGTAATAAAATATATTTCACTGCATTTGCTCACGGAAAGCAACTTTCGACAGTCTTTTCCGTGTTATTGCTATTATTATAACCATTATATGTCTATCGCACAGAAACAGTTATGATAATATATTTCCGCATTTCTATTTAGGATATCCGTACGAATTACCTTTTAATAGTTCAAAGAAGAAGTAAAAATTAGGAAAATCTAATCACTTATAATGATGCTTTACGTATGAACAAAATGTTTAATACTTAAACAATAGTTTTTGTTAGAAAGCTTTAAAGCTTTGTACTGTCAGTTACGGTTTGTGTTTTAACGGAATGCTCCTGAATAGTCTGTAAAGTGAAACGCTGAGAGTCCAATTAAAGAAAAACAACAATTTGGTGTTATACAGTCGTTTATTTCTAGTATTAAAATGCCTTCTATACACCAGTATGCACTACAGAAATTAAATACTAGTTTTTATTGTTAATCGTTATGTAAACATTGAGCATTAAAGAAAGTTATTATTTAAACTTATCAACGAGATGAGTATTGAGATAGCTTTGTGAATGCGAAATAAGTTCTGTGTCAGTTTGTTTATAATATGATTTACAGGATATTTTCTTTGTTCTTGTCAGTTTTATACTTAACGCATTACACAACGACAGAGTAGTTGATACGATCACATGTAGTGGATTTTGGTTCTTCAAACAGGATACCCTTCCTAATCAATCTAACCGAGAAAGGCAAAATTGGCTGAAGCACGTAGGAATAGAATAATAGTTCTTTCCATCACACATATCCGATAATTTCTTATGTTGATTATTTTTTCTTTCTTAATTTCGTTAGAAACAAATCATATTGCATTAATTTGACATATTAGTAACTATTATAAATTGTATGTGTGTGAAAACGTAAGATAATTCATTTTGTCTAAAAATTCAATAAAATTTTCACATTTAAATAAAAGTATATATATGGGCCACCAGAACTGTACTTGAAATATTATTTATACTGACTAATGTGAAAGATCAGATTGTGCCTAAATTGTGCTTGAAATACTATTCATACTGAATTAAAGTGAAAGAAAGCCAGATTGTGCCTAAATTGTGCTTGAAATATTATTCATACTGACTGAAGTGAACGGAGGCCAGATTGTGCCTAAATTGTGCTTGAAATATTATTCATACTGACTAAAGTGAAAGAAGGCTAAATTGTGCTTGAAATATTATTCATACTGACTAAAGTTATAGGAAGCCAGATTGTGCCTAAATTACTCAAACTAGTTACAACGCAATTACACCACAAAACCTTTATATGCTGCGTTTAGAAGTCGCCTTATTCGATTGTGGCAAAAAAGAAATGTCTTCATAAATGTTTGCAACTCCCAGAGATATATAAATATATGTATTGTACGGAGTTTGTAATGAAAAATGCATGCTTGTTTGTTTGTTCGTAATCAAGCAAAAAGCTACACAATGGGCTATCTGCCCACCACTGGTATCGAAACCCCGATTCTAGCGTTGTTAGTGCGCAGACATACTGCTGTGCCAATGGGGGACGAAAAATGTATGCTTGATAATTTTTGTAATAGGTAAATGTGGTCGATACATGACCATTACAATGTTCTTAAACAAGTTCAGGAATTTTCTAGAATTAAAAAAAAAGTTAAGAGGCTAAATTATTTAACTTGGTATTTATTAATAATAACTCCAACTTCAATCTCGTCCCGATAAACCCAATATCGTTAGCTCTCTATGCCCACTTCATTCTTTAAAACTATGGTTCTACCATTAAAATATTTCAGTTTATAGATTATTTTTTCACCATGGTTCATCTACCTTCGTCATTGTATTTGCTTTCCAATTCTTATGAATATGTCTTTGCTATTTTGTTCTCTAAATAGGCATTATACCTGCTCATGTTTATGTTCCCCCTTATAATGCAATAGTTTTGTTTTCCAAATATTATACAGGGCAATTCCAACTGCTTTTAATTTTTATTACACCTATCCAACCTTCACAATTTCGTACTAAAGTTATAACACTTAAAGCAAAACTTAGCCTTGGTACACCTCAACTGATACTGTATTAGGTACAGCTCAAATGAACATAATATATAATGATATAGTTTGTAATATGAAACATGTTTCTTTACCTTCTAAAAACAATATCATATCATGGCCAGTGAGAACTGCAATTCGAGACATAGCTCTATTATGGTAGAGGAAATGCTATCCAAAGAATGTCTCAAGGTGTAGGATTCAACTTGATCTAACATGTATCGTTACAAAGTAAAGAAAACTTGAATGTTAATGCAAACTGAAAAGCTAGAGAGACTCGAACACTTTCTCGATTTAAAAGGTGTAGAAAGTTTTGTATAAATAAAACTACACCATACTAACTTTTTTTCAGAAATGGGATTACTTCGAAAATAAATATGTATTATACAGTGATATACAATATTCATTTGTATATTTTCTTTTAGTGCTGACTAACCATAAATTTATTACTTGAGCCTTCTCTATTCACACTTCAAACTGTCTAGCAATATTACGTCGATATAAAGTGTCTCCCTCTAACTCCTGGACAGCTCAAGTAATCTGCAGTATGAAAGAGGAGGAACAGAAAGAATTTGGCAACAAAGAGATGGGGAGAGAGAGAGGCATCAACACACTTTGACATTAAGGCATTTCCTTTAAGGGTATATAGTTGCGGGAATTTGATGTGTTTTTTTGTTGCGGTGCCACACTAGTGGAAGTGATACTAAAAAGGATCTACACATGCGTATGTCTAAAATCAAGTTACATTTAGGGTATATTAGACACCTATAACGAGGTGACATTTTATCCAACTCTCCCTTCGTGTATCACACACTAGGCATCGATCATACATCGTATTCTGAGTATAGATAAGAAACAAAACTAGATTACTTAGTAAATACAATGTAAAAAATAATAACAAACGGATTAGTGAAGACTACAGTCGAGAAAACGGGAAAGTTTGAATCAGTTTTACAATGACAAAAAACTTTTAACTTTAAATCCAATTAACATAAAACCTACTCTAGAAGTTTTATTGCAATGAGTTAAAAATTCTATGATAATTGATTACGGTCGGATTTTCAGTTCTCGCTTCAGGTGGTTTTATTCTGATACTACTTTACGTATATCCTAAACTCTTGACAAAACACAAAGTTCGGTTTGGTTTGTTTTTAATTTCGTGCAAAGCTACACGAGGGCTATCTGTTGGTATCTTATTTAGTAGCGAAATATTAGAGGGAAGACAACTAGTGATCACCATCCACCGCCAACTCTTGGGCTACTTTTTTAATGAATGAATAGTGGGATTGACCGTAACATTATAACGTCTCCACGGCTGAAAGGACGAGCATGTTTGGTGGGTGTGAATTGGAACCCGCGACCCTCACATTGTGAGTCAAGTGCCCTAACCACCTGGCTCTGCCGGGCCAACTAAGCATCAAAGAATAGCCTACTGTATTTCGGTACACAAATTCTAATCTCTTGACTGAATAACTAGGAACGTATGTTTTTAACAAGTTAGTGACAGACAATCCAATTCCCTGACTAGATACAAGGGAGTATAGTCTACTTAAATGTTCTAGTTGCATTCTAACCTCTTGAATAAATACGCAGGAAAAAGATCCAGGAGCAGCCTACTGAATCGTGATAATTTAAAACGTTTTAATTCCTCGACTAAACACTCCGGATTAGCCTGTGCTGTATTGTGGTAGTTATTGTGTTCTAAACCCTTGGGTAAATACTTAAAACTATACTACCGGTTACAGAACTGGATAACATTTTTTCTATTTGACATGTTTGTTTCATGATTTTGCGTAAAGCTACATTTGGGCTATCTGGGTATAGCCATCCTTAATTTTTAACTAACAGAATAGAGAGACTGTAACTAGCCAACAGCACCCTCCGCCAACTCTTGGGCTACTCTTGTCTAATCAATTAGTGGGATTTGACTGTTACTCTTATAGCATACCCACAGTACCAAAGTGCAAAGGTCGTTTTTGAGGCAATGGGTAGCGAGCCATGAATCCACTGATTCAAGTCCGAGTACTCTGAACACCTTCGCCACACCTAGCCCCAAAGTGTTGCGACAGACATGTTCTATGTATTATTAAAACAAACCATTTTTTTTAGTCGAATCCTTAGAATCGGGTGCACTGTTTAGACAACCAAAAGTTTACTTACGAAATTAAAATATGATCTTTTATACAGCTTTACGAGCTTTGTCTAAATTCGCAAACGTAATAAAAGCCAAATATGCCCAAAATGGTTTTACGTCACCATTATAATATTAATATTATTCTAATACAATGAACTGTTTTAATTCAATATTTTTATATCGGGATTATCATTTCAAATGATTGCTACAAGACATGTATTTACACAGACCAACTCATTAGTCACACGAATACTGTATTACATTCTCCATCTATCAATAATGGTTTGCAATGTTAATGTGAAACTTGAAAACAAAAATATATTAAGAAAACATATTACCAGATAAATATTCAAAGTCGTATAAAGATCCACTGGACGGCATTCCTTACCAATCGACCTAACCTAGAATTCCAGCTCTCAGCTAGCCGAAGTATACGGGTTTACGTGTGAGCTGATACGTTTCTTCGTTTCATTGTTAAGCACAATGCTACAGAATCTGTGATCTACCAACCTCGAGTATCAAACCCAATTTTTCTCGTTGTAAGCGCACACACTAACAGATGAGTCAATGGTAAGCGAACGAGCCAACATGTTTCACATTACACAGCCACATTCTTCATATATTTTCGATATTGGTAAGATTTCATTAGGTATATTTTGTAGTTTCTGTACAAAAAAACTGCGAGTGGCATTCCTTATTATAACTGGGATTCAGAAAATATTCTAACAGCGGATAATAAAAATACATTCAAAACTTTACATCTTGGTTTCACTGAATTTGCCAACTATATTATTCTGTATTACTCAGTATTTTAGCCAATACCATAATAAGTAAACATATTTTATGCATGAACAGAAGAGGTTATTTTTAGAAGGGAACAAAAGAAGAAACATATAATGTTATTTACTACTAAAACAATAAACTAAACAATATTATCGAAGAAAGTGTTTGATTGTTTTTAAGAACTTTTGTTAAGAGCTACACAAAAACTGTCTGTGCAGAGATATCCCTAATTTTAAGTTGGTAGACTAGAAGGAATGCATCTAGTCAACAGTACCCTCCGCCAACTCTCGTCTGTGCAGAGATATCCCTAATTTTAAGTTGGTAGACTAGAAGGAATGCATCTAGTCAACAGTACCTCCGCCAACTCTCGTCTGTGCAG
>NW_013665688.1:864418-875394 GCF_000517525.1 Limulus polyphemus
TATATATATATATATATATAGTGAAAACGTTTGACACCAGGGAAGGTATAAATATTCATATGAAAAGTAATTTTCGTACCTTTCGATGCAACATATACAAAAGTTAACGACAAACAATATAATGAATAGCACACACCAAAAATACTGTAACGTAACGCCATGAGGTATGCGTACGACCTGGTTTTAAAGATCGTTCTAGTATGTAAAAAGGTCACTGAACTTACAACATAAATACAATAGGATTGGATAAAGCTGTAAGCCACAAATAGCATCAAAAATAAAAGTTTGCGATTTAAGAAAAAAAAAAGTATAAATCACAGGAGCTGCTTTTTCGGTAACAATGTTTTAGAATCTCACCCTGACCAGAAACAATCTTGTTTCAATAATATACTATCCTTACAATGCGTCAATTGCGAGGTAAGATATGAAAGGCATTTTTGTTTGTTTTTTCACAAAGAGCAAAATTGATGCAAAACTTAACACGTGTCATGTTATATTCATAGCAAAGCCCTTTTTTTTCTAAAATTCATAACTTTAATACTGAAGACAATAAGGTCTTCATATCGCTCCGAAAATACGCTTGCATACACTTTAGTAAAAAATATCCATATGGAAAAAAAATTACTATAATTTCCTATACTTGCCGCGATATCCGCCTTATTAAGATTTTTCTAAATGGTAGTTTTTGTATGTTTATTTTGCCATTATCTCTTTTATAAGTTTTCTACATGAGTATCTTACTTTCATGCAGAGAGTCCCGGCATGGCCAGGTGGTTAGGGTGCTTTCAGCCGTGGGGGCGTTATAATGTGACGGTCAATCCCACTATTTGTTGTTAAAAGAGTAGCTCAACAGTTGGCGGTGGGTGGTGCTGACTAGCTGCCTTCCCTCTAGTCTTTCACTGCAAAATCACGGACGGCTAGCACAGATAACCCTCGTGTAGCTTTGCGCGAAATTCAAAAACAAACCAATTCATACAGAGTTCATGGGAACTGTAGCTTCTACTTGGAACTATAAACACGTGTGACTATGCAAACATAATATCAAATCATGGTTCTATTATTAGTGTATTTTCATAACCTCATTAAACAATTAGTCAGCCTTGCGTTTATATTTCAACTTCATATATATATGCAGTTAAATAAATCCAATTTTAAGTGCATTTGAATAATTCATTAGTGATTAATTTACGCATAAAGAAGACACACAATCAACTGTGTGTCTGAAAATTCAAACTAGTGATAACCATTATCAAACGCAAGAAAGTTAAGCAAATTTGGAAATACTAGAAGTGAAAGTACGTTAGCAAAAATAAATATAACAGTTTGGGAAAGTTTCGAAACAATCAATGACAACTTTTACAACAGTAACATTGGTCTTAGTTTACTATTAACTGGCATACGTGAGTTCTACTTCTATATACGTCACATTTGTTTACCTTTCCTAGTTATTCACTTAATGGGTTAAAAGTTCAGGTTACGTCTTTCCAGTGTTTGAAATAATTCTTCATTTGAATATTTAAAAATATGGACAACAAAACATAAGGAATAAAATTTTTGTTGCTCTGGTAGAATATAGATATTCATGCATGTAGGTGTGTGTATACATTAATTGATAATACACTAACACAATCATACATCGGTAGCTTAGGTGTTAACACCGCAAGCCTTGATACACATAGCGTAAAATGTTTACTGGTTCTAAGTACGAAATAATGTGGACTTATATAATTCTGAAAAAAAATTGCTCAGATATGGTGATATTTCCACTAAAGTCAAACGTAGACATCGCCAATAGAACTACGTGATAATTGACAGAGACGTTTCGTAACACTTGTGCACACATGCAGTGAGCTCGAGAAAAGATTATAAAAACACCTCTATATCGTTTTTGGTCTAACAGGCTTCTCTTGGTAAAAGTGGCATTTTAATCGCAATAGAAAACACATCTCTGTGAGCTGAATCCATAGAAAGAGTTAAGGAATATGGCTTCTGTTACTAATGTGTTTTTTACAGCTTTATCAGTCTTCTAGAAAGAAGCTCAGCGAGTAGTTTTAAGCTTTGTGTCAAATGAAAATACTCGATTCTGTCTTTTTTAACACATCGCAAAAGAAGCATCAAAAGGAAATTAATATGGGATTTGACCGTCACTCTTATAACGCACCCATAGTTCCAAACGTGAACCATGGAATCTTGACCGATATTGATCAAGCAAATATATTTGTCTAGTAGTTTCTTTATATATATTTTTTTTCTGTTTTTTTTGGAATGTTTAATGAACAGGTAATTAATTATTTGTTTCTCTATCCTACCTGACTCCAGCGTTCGGAATAAGGATGGAATGTTCAATTATTTATGATGTTTATTTGTACCTTTCTCTATGTGCATTCTAACTGTAATACTTAATACAAAGATGGCATTTTCGGTGATGTCTGTTTATTTGTTTCTCTCGTCACCTTCACTGTAGCAAATGAAGCAAGAATAGGGCGTTCACTGAAGGTTATTTTTTTCTGTGCATCCTGACTGTAGCAAACGAAGCAAGGATAGGATGTTTAGTGGTGTGTTTGTTTCTCTGTGCATAGCAGCTATCGAATCCAAATTGAAAATGGCGCATTTAGCATTGTCTGTTTTTACTCTCTCTTTAACAAATGAATCAAGACTAACGTGTTCAATGATGTTTGTTTATTTCTTTGTGCATCCTAACTGTAGTAGCATCCGAAATTAAGATGGCGCCTTCTCAAATGTCTATTCGTCTTTCTCTCCCTCTCACTCATTATAATAAATATACAAGGATAAAGCGTTTAATTATGTCTTTATTTGTTTTATTTTCATCACACTTGTAATACATTTTTTTTTCTACTATGCTGATTTACCCCCGGTGGGTCAGACGTAAGCTTACTAACTCACTGTGCTAAAATCCGAGTACAGAGGACAAAGTACAGCCAGCCCATTGTGTAACTTTACACTAATAACACAACTTCTCTGGTATGCACACATAACAATCATACGTTGTTTTTTTTTACAAATATCCAACTTAACTATCTTGTTTTTGCACGATTCTGCTGTAATGTTAATTAAAATAGGGTTGATAACGCGTTAAGATATGCCAGAGTCAATCCACATACTAAAAGGACGAAAATTTGCAGCCTTTTTGTGAAACTTTCAGAGTTCTAGAGGCAGAATAGGAATAGTATCAGGAACAAATGTGCAATTGGACTGTATCATGTAAAACAACTGTCATATTGATCATAGATAGATACAAGTACAATTTCGTGAGTGTGTTGCTAAATGCAAAGTTACACAGTGGACTAACTATACTGTGCCCACGGCAGGAATCGAAAGCCGATTTTTAACGTTGTAAGCCTTCAAACGTACATTTGAGCCAATGGGGCCACAGACAAATAAAGTAATTATTTTTCTACCATATTTTACATATAATTACCCGTTCATTAAACATTCCGAAAAAGAAAAATATTGATCAATATCGGTCGAGATTCCATGGTTCACGTTTGGAACTATGGGTGCGTTATAAGATTGACGGTCAAATCCCACTATTCAGCCTGACAAAAGTAGCCCAAGTGTTGACGATGGGTTGTTGTTAACTATCTACCTTTCCTCTTATTGTATCATATCAAAATTAGAGACGGCTAGCGCAGATAGCCCTCGTGTAGTTTTGCGCAAAATCCAACAAACACTAACCAGGTGGCCAAGTGGTATAGGCATGAGGGAATATAATTTCAAAATTCTGGGTTCAAATCGCCGCGGCGGACACAGTTTTGAGCTAAAACAAACTGTTACTTGATCAGAACAATGTTATCCATCTTGAAACTACAATGCTATAAAGTCCAGCATGAAGTACCGAATCTTCGAATAGTTGAAGCTAGCTAAGTTGTTGTTTTTAGCGCAAAACCACCCAATAGGATATCTACGTTCTATCCACAGCGGAAAATCGAACCCCAGATTTTTGCGTTGTAAGTCCGTTAACTTAACACTAATCTAACGAGAGACGAGTTTAGTTTGAAGCAAAATTTATATTTGTAAGAAGCATTATGAAAAATAATGATAACAGCCTTATTAACATCTGAATGACGTTAAACATCTATGTTTTTCAACTTGTGCAGCACTAAACGTCAGAGACTGTTTTTATTAGAATGATTAATTCTATAGTCTTAGTTAATAATACGTCTCACCAACATCCTTGTTTTTATACATGAAAATTCCTTACCATGTGTGTACTGTGTATTTTAACCTTCATATATCCGGGAAAGAAAATGTGCACACTTAGATGGAAACTAATTACAACATAATTAGCTTTCTTCTCCTTTTTTTTTTTTTTTGTCTGTTGTGTATTTTACAATAGATTCAGTAAAAAAGGGGAGAAGACTAGATATTACAGAATCCACTTCTAGATGGAGTCATTGCAGTCATTACTATTTATGGATATACGTATTTTGTGTTGTGCTCCTCGAAAACCCCAGTTTTGCTACTTTTAACTATCGAGTACAGCCTATTAACCGATTTAACGTTATAAAGTACATTATGTGCACGACTTAGAAAAACTTATCTAATTTCGAAAAAATATTTGCCAAATAGATCTTGCAAAAAAATAAATAAATAAGTAAAATACGCGTGTATTAAAGGTGGATCTTGGATGTTATAACTTTATGTTTTGGGTAAGTGGCAAATATATGTTGTACGAAATAATGTTTTGCTTATTCACCACGAAGAACAAAGTTATAACTTCTATAAATAGACACTTTAGATATATATTTTTTAAATCATAGCAGCGGCAGACTTTAACGTTCGTGCTTAACATTTCACATGTATGCCCGTTTTATTACTTCAAAATTTCTTAAAATACAATCCGTTTCTACTTACTTTCCATGTTAATTACTTGAATACTCTTCAGACTTTCTAGACGTTAAAACCACTTCCTTATCCTTTCGTGACATCATCAAGTAATACCAGCACGCGCTATATTGACATTAAAAGCCGCAGGAGTTCACGAGCTAGCAGCATTCTGTAGACGCGTCTAGCACCACACGAACGTTTCGAAGCTCCTGTTGACCGAAACTTGCGTTACGACCACGATGGGCAAGCGCAGCAAGACTGGCGTTCAACTCCACACGTGGAGAATTGCTCTTTTTACCACCACCATCGTGGGGCTTCTGGCTAGACGCAGTCAACGGTCATTCATAATACTTACTGGTAGCCAGGATACCGTGTTAGTTTCTTTCATTACCACCTTCTCCACGTGATCACTTGTTTATTGATCAATGAAGTTTCTTTACTTACACCAGACTAATTCTTCCTAAAAAATGTCTCTGGTTTTTCTTACAATATATCAATAAACAAAGAGACTTATTTACATTCTAATTAATATTGTTTTGAATATATGATCAAAAGCAAATAAAACTAAAATCAAAGCCACATTAATACAACGTATAGTCCAAAACATATAAAAGTTCGGAATTCTAAGAACACATGCAAGTCTACACTTCATGAACCTTATACTATAAACTTTTTTGACAATTATGTAGTTTTATATTTAGAATTATTATAAATACTGAATAATTATATCTATAATGTATGCTACTTAGATAATATATGGCTTTTGAATTTCAAAATAAACTGTGGTCATTCTTTTCGTAAGATAACATCAAAACCTTCTGATTCATAGATACTGTGCGACTGTTATCCAGTAAATACTATGATTTTGCTTCAATACGCATGCACAAAATTCAAATGCCTTTAATTCTGGTCTTCACAAGGTGGTTTCATATGTAGCATAAAACTGTTATTTTACTGTAGTATTTAAGTATCAACTTAATTTTTCTTTAATTTTCGAGGGACAAACGTTTCTCCTGTTGACCGAAACTTGCGTTACGAGTGCTATAAATTACATTGAATATTTTTTCTCTGCCTAGTACATATGAAATTCAAATAACTGTTAATTCTGGATTAAAGGGGTTATTGAATTTAATTTTCAAATTCAAATGTAATTAAGATTGAAATATAATGTTCTTCAATACACAAGTAAAATAGATAAGCGTTTCTCGAATCCTAGAAAATAGGGTAAAACATGTCATTAATAAGAAATGTTATAATGTGACTGTATACTTACGTGTTTTAAACGTCTGAGTATTTATTCAAGCAGTTAATGTTCGTACTGGTATTTTCAACCTAAACTGCTGCTTGTGAAACACACTAGTTCAACGACCATGTCAGAGTAAAAGCAACTCATTAGCAGCACCCACCGCCTACACGGCTACTCTTAACCCAACAGTGGGGTTAGTTATCATTTTTACGACACGCCCACATCTGAGAGTGTGTAGCGTGTTTAGTATCATAATCCATTTTTACCTAATTTCTCAGTATATTCCATACATTTATCTTCCAAATTTTTTCTTCCCTGTAACGTCTCTTTCCTTTCGTATATTGTATCACGTTCCATCCTATCACGTGGGTATATTTTATTGGTTTACTGTGTTCTTTTCTATAACGCATCATTTCATTTGTAAATATAACAACGGTATATAATTAACCCTTAAATAAGGCAGAAATCGAAACACTGGGTGTTTTCTTCTGGATTTTATGGCCGCGATTTTTGTAAAACTAACGAATTTTTGTTTTTCGTAACAATTTAACGATGAATTATTATTCCATAAAATGGAAACGCGTGACAAAATACAAAATAAATATTATTCGGATATTCGGCGTCATACTTACCAGTAGCATTTGGATTTCATCTATCTTCCCTTCAAAATGTACAGAAACGGCCCACGCTCCTATTCATCGATTCATTTTCAGTTTTTCAGACATGTACTCAATGTAACAGTAAAACTTTCAGCTAACGATCCGGGCGAGAATTCGTAGAATATGATAGATATTTAAGTTAGTTGTTTAAGTCACGTACATTACGACTAGTACTCACGATTTCATAAGAAATTCATGCATGACTCTCCCTGTTTATTTGTTATGCTGGTTTCATCAGTGAGTAGTGGATCTATGAAACTAGCTAATAGCGCCGCTGCAGCACTAGAGTTACGATTCAATACACTTTTATTATATAAATATATGATACTCGGTCCTTTTGTTAGTTTTGTTACTGACTGTGCAAATAATTTATTTGACACAAGTCGGTGCTAACGTTTGGATTTTATAACAAAATACATGTTCAGCAGATAGCGCAACTGACTCGTATAAGCATTTATCTGTGTTGCTACTGGTGATGTTTGTCATTTATTTGGTATTACATTTGTGTATATAGTTAGAATTTAATTTATCTGTTTATTTTTTTATCTCCCCCCCTTTAACAGGTTTAATATATATATATATTAAACATTTTACTCTGATAATTGTTGAAATTATTTCACTAATTTTTAACAATGTTTAAATCAACATCATTTTCTCGAGAGCCACGCAACGCTTATAATTTTGTGTTTACTCATATATTTATTTGTTTATTTTAGAGAAATGCCACAGTAGGCTATCTGTTGTGTTCACCTCGGAGAATCCAACACCGGATTTTAGCATTGTAAGTCCGTAGATTTACCACAGTCCCATTAGATCTGAGTACATGGTTTTGGTCAAACAGTAACTTAAAATAAAATCCTACAAATTGATGAGACAGGGGTAGTATTGTGTTTAGCGTATTGGGCTGCTGATCGAATGGTCCACGGTTCGAGTATAGTTCAACACTTTCAGCTACGTATGTGTTATATTCCCGGCTTAAAGAGCAGGACATTGTCCACTGTGGCATCTAGTACTGCCGGCTGTTTGCTTTCTTTCAATAACTTGGTAATTGGAAGCAGTGTGTACTCCCACAAGGGCATCCACAAGACAACGTGTATTTCGCCAGATGTAAGGGCGAAAAACCAGATCGACTATGTCATCATTGCAAGAAAATGGAGACGAAGCCTATTAGATGTCCGAGTGGAGAGAGGCGCCGATGTTACGTCTGACTACCATCTCGTACTTTAAACTATGCAACTCAAACAGGGGGTCTTCAGAAACACATTCGACAGACCTCACCACAAGTTTCACACCTAGAAGGCTCAGTTCACAAGTAGTGGAGAAAACAGTTGCCATCTTCTAACAAAATACGTTTGCTGCCCTTAAGACATTAGTAGATGAGAAGCCATTAGGTGAACACTGGATGCTTCTGAAGGATGTATGGACAAGCGAGACTTCTGTGATGATCTGGTAACAAAATCAAAAGAAGCCGCACACCTTTACCGAATCACCAGAACTCTGTCAGGCAAAAATGGGACTCAGTTTGTGCCAGGAATGGGTATCACAAAACAGGTAGTACAGAGGTCAAGATGGGCTGCGTATTTTCAGAAGACATTAAAATGAACACCGCCAACTGAAAAGCCCAACATTCCACCAGCAAAATCCACACTGAATGTTGTCACCAGTCTGCCAACAAAAGTAGAAACCCGCAAAGCTTTGAAGCAACTAAAAAAATAGAAAAGCTGCTACATCTGATGGTATACCCATAGAAACATTGAATACCGATCTTGACACCACGGTGATGCTCCGTACGCTTTAACAGAAAATCTGGGAAAATGGGCAAAATCCATCCGAATGAAAACCTAGTTACCTAGTCAAACTACCCTAAAAAGCATACCTAGGACAGTACAAGAACTGACGTGGTATTATGCTTCTCTCTGTACCAAGTAAAGTTTTAAAATGCATTACTCTCGGGAAACTCAAGAAACCAATAGACCAGAAACTGCATCCCGAACAAACTGGGTTAGGACAAGACAAGTCCTGCACTGACCAACTAGTTATGTTGCAGATCACCGTAAAGCAACAAATGAAAAAGCCTTTTGACGGTGTAGATCGGAAGGTCATTTGGAAACTACTACAGCATTATGGTGTACCATCAGTGTTTTGCAACCTTATTTAGCAGCTGTTCAAAAGTGCAAGTTATCAGGTTATTCATAATGAAAAGCTAACTGAGAACCCTTAAATTCGGACAGGAGCGAGACAAGGCTACTTATTATCATCAGTGATTTTCTTTTTGGTGATTGGCTGGATCATATGTGAAACAGTGACGCAAGGCAGGACTGTAATACAGAAGTAGTTCATACAGTTCATTGAAAACCTAAGCTTCACAGATGATCTGTGTCTCGTGTCACATTATGGACAACACACGCAAACAAAAACAGGCAGGCTGACCACGAAAGCAACAAAGAGAAGACTTATGGTTCACACAGGGAAAACAGAAGTAACGAAGATCTACAATAAGCAGGAAGAGGCCATCACATTGAATTGGAATAACCCAAAGACAGGACTTGTGGTGCACACAGGGAGAACAGAAGTAATGAAGATCCACAATAAGCAGGAAGAGGTCACCACATTGAATTGGAATAACTCAAAAGAAGTGGAAAAATTCACTTACCTGAGCAGTATTGTGTTCGTCACTGGAAGCACATAAAAATCATACTATGGAAGGCTGGCTATACCTTCAACACCTTAAAGCCAGTTTGGAAGTCAGAGGTTTTCGCCATAAGAAACAAAGTCAGGATTTTCATATGAAATGTAAATTCAGTCCTGCTATATGGTCCCGAAACACGAAGAGGGCACTAGCACATTCAAACTTCAGCCTTTCATCAACAGATGTCAAGGACAAATCTTGCGAATTACGTAGTCAAAAACTATCAGTGAGAATGATCTATGGCAGAGATGTAACCAAGCTCCAACCACCACTAAACTACAACAACATAGGATTGGGTTGGACATACCCTTAGAAAACCAGTGGACAATATCACCAGACAAGTTCTCGAGTGGAACTCGCAGGTCAAAATAAAAATGGGCCGTCTCAAAAATGACTTGGAGAAGATCGGTCGATGAGTAGATGGGAATGGACTGGACTGAGGTGAAAAAGGTAGTCCAGAACCGTGTCCGATGGCGAAGTGTTGTTGAAGTCCTACGCTCCGTTCGGAGTTTAAAGGTTTAAGTCAAGTCAAATAAGCCAATTAAAATATATCTGTGTACTTCTTATTTAAAATCATTAATATAAAAAAAAACAACTTTTAGCTTCTATTCATCACATTTCAAATAATGCTCAGTATTTTCTAAAATTAAGTATTAAATGAAATCACGATTTATTTCATAAACTTAAATTCCTTATTTCCAAATAAATATGACCTTCGAAGCTATACGATACTTGTATATCATGAGTGATATATTAAATAGCCAACAGGTTTGCATGTTTTATGAGATGTGTAATGGTTAATCAAGGTTAGCGATACAGCGATTCAAGCAGTTTTACTTGTCCATGATCTCTAATGATGGAGTTTTAGGTTATATGATTGTTATAGTACATGGCTGTACAATGAGCTATCTGTGCTGTGCACACCACGGGTATCGAAATCCGGTTTATAGTGTCACAAATCCGCAGACTTACCGCTGTGCCACCTTGGGGCATTTTAGGTTGTAAACAAGAAGTACTTTTGTATAATGGCGATTAAATGGATAACTACGGTGTAATTATATATTATAATTAGACAATCATGTCCCACCCCTCAATGGAAAAAAAAAAGAATAGTTCTATATATTTTTAGCAGAAAGCAGAGATACAGACTATCCCATTCATTACATATCTTGTTTTAAGCAGGACTAATAAGTTCGTATTATTTTTCTACATAGTGAATAAATTTATTAAGTAGAAGCCGTAGGGTAAAGATGAATAGAAGTGGTCGTATAGCGCGTGTGTAAAAATAGTACCATTACAAAAACATTTAAGTTCGAACATATGAAAGAATGCCAAAAGCTCTTCAAAAACTACAATTTACATAGTTTCGGTAAATATATTAACACAATATTCCGAAATGTTTCTTTAATGTTGTGGACCGGGCATTGCCTACTGATTAGCGTAACACACTATGAATCCGAAGGTCCATAATTTGTGCCAAATTTAGAGATGACAAACGCAGATGGTTTGTTTGTTTTTGAATTTCGCGCAAAAG